>NW_027326543.1:20000-34466 GCF_048164855.1 Canis lupus baileyi
CCCCCACCCGTTCGTCCTCCCAAACGGGCCCCACCAGGCGGCGCTCCGGGGCCGACAGGGCTCGCGGGGCGGGGGGCGGATCTCCGGCAAGGGACAGGCACAGGGCAACCCCGAGCGCTCGCGGCCGGTGCCCCCTCGAGGACGCCACCCCCGCCTCGCCCGCGCACGGCGTGGTCACGTCACCGCCCAGAGGAGAGAGCTCCCCGCCTCCCGCGAGGCGGGCGAGAGAGAGGGACGGAGACGGGGACACGACCCGTGCCGGGAGAGAGGGGCAGCCCCTCGGGCTGGCCAAGCGCCGCGGCGCTGGCCCGGCCCGCCGCGGGCGCTCACGAGCCCCGCCAAGTCCTCCGAGTCACACCGCCCCACGCCACCCACCCCCCGCCGGCGCGGCGAGGGGGGGAGGAGAGGAGAGGGGAAAGGAAGACGAGGCGCCCGCGCCCCCGCCAGGGGCACGGGTGCGCCTCCCTTGCCGACTTCTTCCACCACCCGCTCCTCGGACACGCCGACGACGGCGGCGGCAGCCCGAGGGGAGTCGCCGGGGAAGGAAACGACGCCACCGCTCGGCCTCAGGCACCTGAGGCGACCTGGAGCGCTCCAGGGGCACCACGGAGGGCCGGGCGCAACGCGCTCAAGCGCGCCCAGGCCGGGCGGTGAGCAGCGCGGCGTCGGGCCGGCCCTCCCCGCGGAGGAGGGGAGGGCCGCTCGCCACGGACCCAGGGCCTTCGGGAAAGGCCGGCGAGAGTGTCCGCCGCGTCCGAGGACCCCGGTCCCGCCAGCGCCGCGAGGCAAGAAGGCGGGAGGCCGGGGTCGGGCCGGAGTCCGCACCACCCCCAACCCCGGCGCGCGCCCCCCGCGCACCCGCCACGACGGCCGGGCGCGGAGGAGCCGGGGAGGGAGGGGCCCGCGGGCAGAACGAGAAGAGCGGTCGCATCCGCCGTGGACGCCCGTCCCTCGTCTGACGCGGCTTAGGCCCGGCCCAGGAGAGCACGAGATCACCACATCGATCGATCGGCAGCAAGCTGCGGCCCCGAGGGGGCTTCCCGAGGAGCAAAAGCCCAGCGAGGACGGCGACCGGGGGGACCTGCTTCCGCCTCACCGGCAAGCCCCTCGACCCCCGGGGGGGGGGGGGGCAGGAGCGACCGGACAACCCCAGACACAGCGGGGGACGCCTGACACGCGGCACGGAGCCTTGCGAGACAGGGGTTGTCACGGCCAACGGCCGGGTGCCCACGGCATGGAGCGCACGGGGGTAAAAGACCCACCGCCACCTGCCCACACCGCCCTCCCTCGGGTGCCGGAGACCGGAGGGCGACACCGCGACCCGGGCCACCTGGAGTCCAGCACGAGAGCCGGCGCGCAGGCCCAGGCGGACGGCTCAGGCTCCAGCGAGCGAGGACAGGGACCGGCTCGGCCGCGCGGTCAAGCCCGGAACCCCACCCGCGCCCAGAGGCCCACATCTCTAAGGCGAGCGACGGACGGACCGGCTGTCTTTTACGTCTGCCTGTCGTCTGTCTGCCTGTCGCCGAAACACAACGTGTCAGCACCTACCTGGCAACAAAAAATGTTCATCTCGGGCAAGAAAATAACCGCGCCTGCCGGCGGGGACCAGCCACAGGTCACCGCGACCTCCCGGGACCGTGACACGGCCAACTGTCCCCAAAACCTGCCCCACGGCGCCCCCCCACCCCCACCCCACGGAGCCCCCAGGGCTATCTGGTCGACCCAGGGAACGGGGGGGGGGGGGGGAGGGGAGGAGGGGCGATACGCGGTCGGTGGAGACGCCACGCCGCCACGCCGCCACGCCGCCACGCCGCCAAGCCAGTGATCTCCGAGAGGAGACTTTGAAAAATCATCAAAGTTCTCCGGAGGCAGGCACCGTGCGGAGGCCGTCCCCCGCGGCCCTCAGGACCGCCCCGTGCCTACCGCCGTCCCCAACCCCGGCTCGGGCCAGGGGAGGTGGAGGGCCACGCGCGGCAGAGGCAGCCTCACCGGGAATCGCCACCGGGGCCGGACGCCCGAACGGACGGCCCGCCCACCCCCGCGTGGCACCCGGTCCGACCGCCCGGGACCCACCTCCGCAGCGGGCCTCGGAAAAAGGGGAGAAAATCGCGTCCGACGCCCGGGACCCCCACACGTGCCCGCAGCCGGGTCTGTCGCGCCACCCACGGGCTTCCCCTCCAGGCTCAGACCGGTCCCCGTCGCCAGGGCGTGACCACGGGAGACAACCGAGTGACACGGAAGGCAGGCCCGAAGATCGCCCGGAGCCACAGGACGGACGGCGGGACACACCCTGTCCCCCGCCCCCGAGGCGGCCCAGGTCGGTCCGCGCGGGCGGAGGAGGAGCCACCGGCGGGTGCTGGTCGACCCACCCAGGCGGCCCGCACGGCCTCCTCCGGGAGCGAGGCGGAGGCGACAGCGGCGACAGCGGCGACGGCGACACTCCCTCGCAGCTCCGGAGGTCCAATCTCCGGCGAGCGCATCGCGCGCCGAGGCCCCGGCGACAGCCGGACGCTCGCGCCGGAGCCGCCCTCCTCCTGGAACTCGGCCCCGGGAAACCGACACCAAAGCTGTTCCTTGCCTGTCGCCGCCGAGCCTCCGGAGGGGACACGCTCTATAAAAGCGGCCGCCAGGTGGCACCCGACAACCGGCGCGAACGACAGCGGGACAGATCCGGGCGGCGAGGCCGTCAGGGCGCCTCGGATCTCGCCTCTCGGCCCGGGGACGGCGGAGGGCCCCGGGAGCACACGGCCGCGCACCGCGCGAACCCCCGTCCTCCCGGGGCGGGGGAGCCTTGGAAAACCCGTCCGTCCGTCCGTCCGTCCGTCCGGGCCCGCTGCCGCCCGGAAAGGGGGTCGCGCTCGCCGCGCGGGGCTCCCGGGACGACTCAGGCACGTTTCCGAGGTCAGGGAGGGAACGTAGAGCCGAAACCAGGCGAGGACTCTTAGGACGGCAACGGATGCACCGTTTTTTCTCGTGTCCTTCCTTTTTTTTTTTTTTTTTTCTTTTTCTTTAGGATTTTATTTATATATTTATAAGACGAAGGAGGGAGGGAGGGAGGGAGGGAGGGAGGTCACGAAGGAGGTCTGAACCAAAGGCGCTGGAGAGGACGGTGTGCCCCCCCCCCCCCGCACCACCTTCACCTCCACCCTCTCAGCGTCTGGGACCTGACCCCCCCCCCCCCAAATACTTGTCTATTGGGTTGAATGAGAAGAGGTCGTGGAAGAGGAACTCAATTCTGGGGGGGAGGGGAGGCTCAAAGAACATAAGGATTTTCTTTTCTTTCTTTCTTTCTTTCTTTCTTTCTTTCTTTCTTTCTTTCTTTCTTTCTTTCTTATAACACAATCTGTTTCTCCAGAATTCTCCTGCTCACGCTCAACTTCCTGTCCTTGAAGAGAAGAATGTCATTCACTCCCCTCCTGGCGCTCTCCTCCAAGGCACCTTCCAGGGGCAGGAGAAAGGGTGTGCTTCTCTTCTCAGAGGAAAAGGAGGGGAGTCAGCGGGACCTTCTTTCACCTGGGGGGGTGGGGGGAGCGGCGGTGTGCGTGTGTTTCTTTGCTGCTGCTGCTACTCTATCAAAGTGTCTCCAGGTAGGGAGGCCGGGGTGGCTCAGCGGTTGAGCGCCTGCCTTTGGCCCAGGGCGTGATCCCTGCATGGATGGAGTCTCCTTCTCCTTCTGCCTGTGTCTCTGCCTCTGTGTGCATCCGTGCGTGCGTCCGTCCGCGTGCGTGCGTGCGTGCGTGCGTCCGTCCGTGTGCGTGCGTGCGTCCGTGTGCGTGCGTGCGTGCGTCCGTCCGTGTGCGTGCGTGCGTGCGCGCGCGCGTGCGTCTCAGGACTACCTACATAAAATCTTCAATCAATCAACGTGTCTATGGTTCAAAACAGTACTCTGGTTTCCTTCGTATCCAAGTCCTATGTCAGATTGGACTTTTGACAGGAGAAGGGAGGGCGGGCCACATTTTCTTCTGCCCTGGCGGAGGAGAAAGGGAAGATGGGCGGGCACAGACCTGGGCATAGTCTTCTCTGTCGTGGGGGTGAGCGGAGGGGTCGGATTCGGCTCTCACGGGACGGGGTCTAATTTCTCCGTGGACGGACAATTGGGCAGAACGTCAGGCGAACGGAGGACGAGTCATGGTCAGAAGACCATGGACAAGACCGGCTATAGATGCTGGAGTTTCCGGAGCAATGATTTCATCAGAGGCACGCGAAAGCCAAAGACTTCCAGGGAGCGTGTTTATAGACGCCTCGGCCTGTAGGTCCTTCCTTTCGAATGGACAGTGCTCCCATCCGGTCGGTCGGTCGGTCGGTCCGGTCGGTCACCTTAGCATATCTTCTCCAGCTCCCGTGAGCAGTGTGGTCATGCAATTCTACTTTGGGCCTAACGGGGGATGGATGGGACCGACCGTGCCACAGAAAGGGAGACCGCATCGAGTCCTTGAGCCTAAGGCACGTCTAAGACAGTGACTCTCTAAAGTACGTGGAGGGGAGCCCTGGGTGGCGCAGCGGTCGGTTTGGCGCCTGCCTTTGGCCCGGGGCGCGATCCTGGAGACCCGGGATCGAATCCCACGTCGGGCTCCCTCCCTGTGCATGGAGCCTGCTTCTCCCTCTGCCTCTGTCTCTGCCTCTCTCTCTCTCTCTGTCTCTCTCTCTCTCTCTCTCTGTCTCTCTCTCTCTCTCTCTCTATGACTATCATAAATAAATAAAAATATTTAAAAAAATAAAAATAAAATAAAGTACATGGAGGCAGAAGGAGGCCAGCTGGAGTTTTGTTGTGTGGGTTGCGTATCTGTGGCAATGGGGTGGGTGTGGGTGGCTGTTGTTTGTTTTCTGGACGAGGTGAAAGAACCCTTTGAGTGCAAGTATTTGCAGAAGGGGTCCGGCGGGATGGGAAGGTGTGGGTCAGTCCATTCACCGAGAAAACCGGAGACTCGGCCTTTTTAAGAACTCGGCAACGGGAGGAGTATAGCTTGGCTCATCGCAGCAACTGGCAACTCAGCAGAAACAACAGAACATTCCCAGAATGAATGGAGTTTGCAGGAGCCAACGTGAGCATGCCCCACCACCCTCCGCGGGTGCGTCCGTGTAAACACACACACACACACACACACACACACACACACCCCGGCCTTCCATTTCCAAATCCACCAGAGGACTCAGGGTTGGTTGGGGGTGGGGATGGAGGGTGGCGGGTGGCAGAAGGGAGGTTCAGGGCCATCCATTCCAATGGCCCTCATTCAATCATTTCATTCAAATGCACATGGCTGTCTGTTAAAGTCCGAGCCTGGGACTTCTCTCCATTGAATGGCTTTCTGCACCTCCCCCAAACCCTCAGGCTGCGGCTCCCAAGCTGTGGGGGAGGGGAGAGAAGAAAAGAGAAGAGAAGAGGAGAGGAGAGGAGGGGAGGGGAGGGGGAAAGAGAAGGGCAAAGAGGATGTCTGAAGAACTCACATTGTTTGGGGTCCAAAAGCGACCCCTCCTGGTTTCCTGACCCAGGAAACCCCAATAAACCCTTTGGGAATCAATCCTGGATGTGGAGGATGCCATCTCACTCTTAATGCCTTCCAGGGGTGGGGGTGCGTCTGGGAGGGCGTGGCATGGCGGGGACTGGTGAATCTGATGGGGAGTTAAACACATGACCACCGTGGTGTCTTAGGGTCCAGAGGCCAAACACAGGCATGGAGTGATATGGGCGAAGGACTAAGGGAGGCCTGGCCAGGGACAGTTCTGACTCATCCACCCTGGGTGAGGGCCCAACAAGGACACTCTTTCCTCTAAAGCGACGGGCCAACAGTCTCCTGGTTCCCCATCGACCTGTCCTCCCTCTCGCACCCACTTCCCAAGGGAAATCCTCAGTCTCATTCGAAGTAGTCCCCGGCTGTGTCACAAGCCACCTTCTGTCTACTAAAAGGAGTAAGGAAGATGGACAAACATGAACCAGCCCGACAGATGGCACCTCCGCACGGAGGGGTTGGGGGGTGGGGCCCTCCCCGGACAAAACGTGACTCTGAGCTTGAAAACATGAAAGGGCAGAAGCTCCCGGGGGGGGGGGGGGGGGGGGGGGGGGCCCCCCGGCCCGGCCCCGGGCCCCAGGCCCCGGCAGGCCCGCTCCGTCAGAAGAGCACTCAACTTTTGATTGCAGTCAGGGTTGTGAGTTTGAGCCCCACGTTGGGTCTAGAGATGATGAAAAATGAAGGAACAAACTCTCAATAACTTAAGTATGTATGGAGCGCCTGGGTGGCTCAGCGGTGGAGCGTCCAGGGATCCCCGGGTGGCTCAGCGGTTTAGCGTCTGCCTTCAGCCCAGGGCCTGATCCTGGAGACCCAGGATCGAGTCCCACGTCAGGCTCCCTGCATAGAGTCTGCTTCTCCCTCTGCCTGTGTCTCTGTCTCTGTGTCTCTCGTGAATAAATAAATAAAATATTAAAAAAAAGAAAGAAAGAAACGACTACAACATTCCATTTTAGGTGACGTCTATTTTTCTTTTTACCACAACTGGGGGGAAGAAAAGCAAAACAAACAAAAACAAACAACAACAACAACAACAAGACCCCACCCCCACCCCCCCACCCTGTCCTTGGCTCAGAGTAAGGGAATTCCTGGGTCAGGTTGAAAGAGGGGGAGGGGGTGATATCCTGTCGTCCGCAGTGTGGAAAACCAGGGTTCAGCAACCTGGAATTGTTTCTGCCTCGCCAGGTAGACAGACGTGGTCACTGTCGTCAGCCCTGCAAAAGCAAGGCAAGAGGGGATCCCTGGGTGGCGCAGCCGTTTGGCGCCTGCCTTTGGCCCAGGGCGCGATCCTGGAGATCCGGGATCGAATCCCATATCAGGCTCCCGGTGCATGGAGCCTGCTTCTCCCTCTGCCTGTGTCTCTGCCTCTCTCTCTCTGTGTGACTATCATAAGTAAATAAATAAAAGAAAAAAAAAAGAAAAAAAAAAAAAAAGCAAGGCAAGAGGGAAGAACCTCCGCATTTCCAAGCACCTCGTAGGGGCAACCTGGGAGGCTCGCTGGGGTTAAGCAGCTGACTCTCGGTTTCATCCGCCAGGAGGTGGCACTCTTGACTCGCCCAGTGAGGCCGCGGCGACCTCTGGAAGGAAGGTATCAGGCTCACGGTTTCCGAGGGGCTCGGGTGGCTCCCGAGAAGTGGATCTGAGTGTCTCCAGGCTGTCTGATCCTATCCGAGTCTTAGGATGCGATTCCAGGGGCCCCTGGCCCGCTCGGTCAGTAGAGAGCACGACTCTTGACCTCCAGGCCGTGAGTGCGAGCCCTACGTTGGGAGTAGAGATCACTCTGAAAAATAAACCGGGGCGGGGGGGGGGGGGGGGGGGGCGGAGGAAGAGAAGAGAAAAGAAAAACAGATGCCATTGCACTCAAGGAAGGCAGGTCTTGGTGATACAAGGGATTCTTCCAACAGTGGCCGGTCACAATGAGAACATATTCCCACGGAACAGACCTCACGCAGATGATTGGCAATTGCCATAAAAGAAAGATAACTCATTAGAAAAAGAGAGAGAAAGAGAGAAAAAGAAAAAAAGAAAAGAAAAGAAAAGAAAAGAAAAAAGATAACTCACTGAGAGTTTCTGAACACTGACGGGTCACAGGTAGGGAGAAAAGATAAGGATTTTAAAGATTTTTTTTTCTTTAGATTTTATGTATTTATTCATGAGAGACACAAACGCACACACAGAGAGAGAGAGAGAGAGAGAGAGAGAGAGGCAGAGACACAGGCAGAGGGAGAAGCAGGCTCCATGCAGGGTCTCCAGGATCACGGCCTGGGCTGAAGGCAGCGCTAAACCGCTGAGTCACCAGGGCTGCCCAAGGATAAGGATTTTAATTTGTTTACAAACTCACTCGTTCCTCCAATTTCTCTAAGGTATAGATATCTCTACAGACAAAGTTTCCTTCAAACTGGAAGAGCAAACATGAGGGGATCAGCAGTGATTTGAACAAGAGTCCTTAAAAAAGGGTCATCAGGACGCCTGGGTGGTTCAGCGGTGGGAGCAGCTGTCTTTGGCTCAGGGTGTGATCCTGGAGTCCCTCATCGGTCTCTCCCTGCAGAGCCTGCTTCTCCCTCTGCCTGTGTCTCTGCCTCTCTCTCATTGTGTCTCTCGTGAATAACTAAATAAAGTCTTTAAAAAACAAAAACAAAGAAACCGGTCATCATTGTCTTTCGCTCTTTTCAGTTCCATGTTGTTCCTTTTAGTTCTGTTTGTTTAAGATTTTATTTATGTATGAGAGAGAGAGAGAGAGAGAGAGAGAGAGAGAGAAGCAGGCCCCATGCAGGGAGCCCGATGCGGGGCTCGAACCCGGGACTCCGGGGTCACGCCTTAAGCCCAAGGCAGAGGCTCCACCGCTGAGGCACCCAGAAGTCCCTGGTTTTGTTCTGGGTAAATGCAGCTATTTCACTAGTTCTGGCAATTCATACTGTTGTTCGATGATCTCAGGGTGACCAGAAACTGAGATGTGTCAAAAGTCCTTTGCGTGGTTCTTCTGGAATCTGGGATAAATAAAAAATAAATAAATAAATAAATAAATAAATAAATGTGCGTGTGTGTGTGTGTGTGTGTGTTTTGTTTGTTTTTGCAAGAGCATCAGAACATGGCATGTAGGGATCCCTGGGTGGCGCAGCGGTTTGGCGCCTGCCTTTGGCCCAGGGCGCGATCCTGGAGACCCGGGATCGAATCCCACGTCAGGCTCCCGGTGCATGGAGCCTGCTTCTCCCTCTGCCTGTGTCTCTGCCTCTCTCTCTCTCTCTCTCTCTGTGACTATCATAAATGAATAAGAAATTAAAAAAAAAAAAAAAAAAAAAACAGAAAGAACATGGCATGTACATGACATGGCGGTCACCGGTGGACGTGGTTAAAGACCCGAGGAGAGTTGGCTAGAGTGCAGTCGAGAAGAAAAACGGATTATGATTTGTCACACACGGCATTTTAACAATGTACCGGGGCACGTTACCACTTAACGAATTTACGTCGCTTTTGGAACACCCACAGCATTCACGCAACCAATATAATCTAAGAGGGCTTATGATTCTTTGTCTGACGCTGCTTCTCACGTGCCTTCACATAGCAGGTAAACGACCTATGTTAGTCAAGAGACTCAACCTAGGGCTAGACTTTTCTGGGATCCGCTGAAAATCCATGACCGGATGAAGGAACCAGCAAACAGCCGGGCAGCCAGCCGACCAGCCAGATACACAAACCATCCATCCATCCATCCAACCAACCAACCAACCAACCAACCAACCAACATCTCAGAAGCTTTCAAGGCCCGGGCCTATAAAGGATCACGGGTCATTACAAAACTGAAAACAATGTCAGTATCTGTTTCGCCAGGGTGGCCCTAGGAGATTCCACAGGAGCTTATAGAGTTGTCTCCAAAATGTAGCTCCTTTAATATTGAGAAGTTTTCACTCTCTCACGGAGGTAATTCGCGGATAAAAAGGAATATAAAAACCTGGCTGGTCCGAAGAGAGAAAATAATAATAATATATTTTTCTCTTCTCTGTTCACAATCCCTTGCCATGATGAGACTACCAACGCAAGGAAATCTCTTCATTTTAACAGAGACAAGAGCCGAGTCTTAATGCTATACCAGTGTACTAGTAAAGCTCACTTCTCCCAATCTCAGTCTGTCCTGACCATGCCTACAATTCCTTTTCAAAAAAATCTGCTTCCGGGACGCCTGGGTGTTTCAGTGGTTAAGCCTCTGCCTTTGGCTCAGGTCCCATAGCGGGCTCCTTGCATGGAGCCTTCTTTTCCCTCTCTCTGCCTCTCTCTGTCCCTCCCTCACTCCCTCCCTCCCTCCCTCCCTCCCTCCACTCCCTTCCTTCTGAATAAGTAAATAAAATCTTAAAAAAGAAAAAAATAGCCAGGCTCATTTCAGGACAGAATTATTTTCTTTTCCCTCACCAAAACATGTATTCTCACGCCTTGTACGTTTCCTACACATCTCCTACTTGTCACACACGGAATTGTTTTCCTTCTCGTTCTCCAGTAGTCTCCATTCCATTGGCAGGCTTTTGCAAAATTGTAATATATTAACTTCCTTTCAGAGAGAGAGCACTGTGTGAAGGGGGGAAGGGGGAGGAGGAGGAGGAGGGAGAGGGAGAGAGTGGGAGACCGAGCATCTTTCCTTTTTTACACTATTTGGTTTCTTTATTCCTGTGTGTGAGAGAGAGACAGAGACAGAGACAGAGACATGGGCAGAAGCAGGTCCCCCCCCCCCCCCCCCCCCCCCCCGCAAGGAGACGGATGCAGGAAAGGATCCCAGACCCGCATGATCGGGAACGAACGAACAGAACTTCATCCCAGATCGTGGGAACTTGTGAAATATTGGCACTCCTCCTTATCGCTCCGAGCTGTCCTGTTCCGATGATGTTTACCCGCGCCAGCCTTTGAACTCCTAACCTACAGTTCCTTTTTTTTTTTTTTTTTTTAATTTTTATTTATTTATGATAGTCACACAGAGAGAGAGAGAGAGAGAGGCAGAGACATAGGCAGAAGGAGAAGCAGGCTCCATGCACCGGGAGCCCGACGTGGGATTCGATCCCGGGTCTCCAGGATCGCGCCCTGGGCCAAAGGCAGGCGCCAAACCGCTGCGCCACCCAGGGATCCCATAAGCTACAGTTCCTTTACAAAGGGATGTTAGCAATATAGCATCCGGAGGTAGAGGAAACCTCTCCCTCGTAGAACCCACAGGGACACGTAGACACAGACGAGACGCCAACAAAGTATATAGCCTTGGTCTCACTCCTATCTATCTGTGGAGAGGTCACGAAAGACCCGATGTTCCGATCTCCCCGCTGGCTGGGTGACAACAACTCCAGTGGCCAGCGAGCGTGACCGCGTCCGGACCCCGTCCATCCTTTGGTTTCCATTTCGAAAGAGAAGAGGCCGGTTTCCTGCAAAGATACCCAAAGCCGCAGCAACAACCCAACCCGAAGAAGACCAGAGCGTCTGTCTCCCCGAGCGAGCCGAGCACTGGTTCCTCACTCACCAACAGTCGGGACATGACTGATGGAACCAGAGGGATTCCTAGGTTAGGTTCCGGTCCCTGGGCTGGCCTCATTGCCAGCTTTCTCTAATCGTGGAGAGCATAGCATTGAGGCATGAGCAAAGCACCCCATTCACCCGGTTCGGGCCATCTGAGCCTCAGGTTCCCCTTCCACGTGTCCCAGGTCAGCGAGCACTTGCAAGTAAGTATAGGCCCCCTAAGCAGTCCAGTGGTAGCCTGCCGGAGTTTCCTGTGGCTGGCGGGGGGGGTGGGGGTGTCCTGTGCTCAACCTTCGCTGCAGGGTTCTCTAGGGTCTGGTTCGGTTCACCCCGCTTTTCTGCGTGCGTGTGCACGTGCGTGTGCATGCTCCATAAGGAGCTGGGGCGTCCTCGGGAGGAGGGACGCCGTAGAGAGTGGACAGTTTATTCTCTGATCTTGGTACGGGCAAGGCTGTAGGGCTTGAACTCTATGGGAACCAGGAAGGTTTTCTTCCGTTTTCTCATCGTCAGTTTTGGCAGGTTGCCTTTTAGCGATCGATCAATCCGATCGAAACAAAACAAAACAAAACAAAACAAAACAACTTCTTTTCCCTTTTTGTAAAGATTCTGTTTATTTTCTCCTGAGACACAGTGAGTGGGAGAGTCGGACCGACACACAGGCAGAGGGAGAAGCAGGCTCCATGCTGGGAGCCCGACGTGGGACTCTGATGCCGGGCCTCCAGGATCAGGCCCCGGGCTGAAGGCCGCGCTCAACCGCCGAGCCACCCGGGCTGCCCACCTTTTTCTTTTCTTTTCTTTTCTTTTCTTTTCTTTTCTTTTCTTTTCTTTTCTTTTCTTTTCTTTTCATTGTTTTATTTTCAAAAGATTTTAGGTGTATGCGATGTTTACACCCAGGTTAGGGCTCGTCCTCACAACCGAGAAATATAGAGTCCCACACTCCACCCACAGTGCCAGCCAGCAGCCACGCAGCCCTTCATCGATTTCATTTGTTCATTTATTTGCTTGCTTGCTTGCTTCCTTCCTTCCTGGCTTGCTTATGTATACATTCATTCAGCCGGTCGGTCGGTCAGTCGATCAGTCCAGTCAGTCAGTCCTTTTAATTAATCATTCATTCTTTCCTGTTTTAGAGATGTTCTTTATTTATCCATGAGAGACACACAGAGACAGGTATTGACAGATGCAGAGAGAAGCAGGCTCCCCGCGGGGAGCCCCAAGTGGGAGTCGGGGCCCCAGGACCCCAGGATGATGACTGACCTCAAGGCAGATGCTGAACACGGAGCTACCCAGGCATCCCCGTTGCTTGACTTTTTAGGGGAGGCAGACAGGCAACGTGCACTCAGTGGCACGGAAATAGAGCCCAACTAGTGCTGAGTTTTCTGGGAGCCGTTTGGGCCTGGGTCAGTGTGAAAGCCAATGGAGCAGGGCCCAGAAACGTTCAAGGCTGAGAATTTCCTTCCTCCATAATCATCATTTCACAGATGCTTAATTGAAAGTGGTATCTATGGTATGGCAAACGTCTTTCTCTGTTTGGGTTCTAGCAAGACCCAGAGAGTCGAAGCCCCTAAGCTCACGGACTGAAAGTTGCAAGTTGGATGCAGAGATAGTTAGGCAGGCAGGCAGAGCCGGAAAGGCAGGCGCCACACCGGTGGGTCCAGGTGTGAGGAGTGTGGGATCCCAGGGCAGCTGGGACGGACACAGCCTGGTCCGGATCCACCCAGGTCAGTAGCGTTTCCTGACACAGGACAGGCACCAAAGAGGGGCCTTGGGGTGGCTTTCCTCCTCCGCCTCCTTGGGATGGGGACATCTGCCCCACTCGGGGCATGCCCCCCACCCGCCTGTGCGGTGTGTGGAGAGAGACCCTTTGTCTCGCCGTCACCGCTACAGCAACCGAGGACAGTCCTCAAACAGGAGCACGGTCACATGAGCATCGGTCCCATCTGAACCTATTCCCTCGTTGGGGATCCTAGGGTGCTAGGGTGTGTCTAGGGATACACCTGGAGGACGAGGTCCTGTGTGTGGGAACCCGACGAACGCACAAGAGGGTGGGTGGCGGTGGGAAGGAAGAGGTGCGGACGAGGTGTGCTCGGGTGGCATACCCGAGTTTGAGCGTCTGCCTTCGACTGGGCTCCGGGCGGGCGTCATCACGGCTTTTTGGGGATCCAGCACCGCACCGGCCCCCCCCCCCCCCCCCCCCCCCCCGCGTGGAGCCTGCTTCTCCCTCTGCCTGCGTCCCGGCCTCTCTCTGTGTGTCTCCCGTGAATAAATACAGTTTATTTATTTATTTATTTTTTAAATATTTAATTTATTCGAGAGAGAGAGAGAGAGAGAGAGAGAGAGAGAGAGAGATCGGGTGCCCGATCAATACAGTGTAAGAAATTAAACTTAAGAGTAAAAAAATGGAGGGCAGCCCCGGTGGCGCAGCGGTTTGGCGCCACCTGCAGCCTGGGGTGTGATCCTGGAGACCCGGGATCCAGTCCCACATCGGGCTCCCTGCATGGAGCCTGCTTCTCCCTCTGTGTCTCTGTCTCTCTCTCTCTCTCTCTCTCTCTCTCTCTCTCTCTCAATAAAAAAATCCTTTAAAATAATAAACAAACAAACAATGAATGAATGAATGAATGCATGCACGAACGAACAAATAAATAAATAAAATTTAAAGAGTTTCAAAAAAGAGAGTAAAAAAATGGAATGGAAAGATAACTTGGCGAGGAGGATGTGTGAACGTATGTAATGCCGCTGAGCGACTCTAGGCTTAGAAAGGGTTACAAGGTTCCATCGTAGGTGACGCCTGTCTTTTGGACCACAACCGAAACACAAAACAAGACCTCCTGTCCCTGGCTCAGAGTAAGGGAGTTCCTGGGTCAGGCTGGAGGGGGTTCCTGTGGTCCGCAGAGTGCAGAACCCCGGTTCAGCCATCTGGACTCTTTTCTTCCTGTCCGCGGAGACAGGCGTGGTCGCAGACGGCACACTCCTGTAAAGGCAAGGCCAGAAGGAAGAACTTCAGCATTTCTTTTGCTCTTCTTTTCTGTTCTTCCGGTTGTTGTGGTTCCGGTGTCGTTGAGCCTCAGCATTTCCAAGCACCTCGTAGGGGCAACCTGGGAGGCTCGCTGGGGTTAAGCAGCTGACTCTCGGTTTCGTCCGCCAGGAGGTGGCACTCTTGACTCGCCCAGTGAGGCCGCGGCGACCTCTGGAAGGAAGGTATCAGGCTCACGGTTTCCGAGGGGCTCGGGTGGCTCCCGAGAAGTGGATCTGAGTGTCTCCAGGCTGTCTGATCCTATCTGAGTCTTAGGATGCGATTCCAGGGGCCCCTGGCCCGCTCGGTCAATAGAGATCACTTTGACAAATGGACCCCGGGGGCCGGGGCCGGGGCCGGGGCCGGGTGGGGGGCGGGGGGGAGAAAGGGAGGGGAGGGAGGAGGGGAGGGCGGCGTGGGGACCGGGGGAGGTCGAAAGAAAGAAAAACAGACGCCATTCTACTC
>NW_027326544.1:7500-10000 GCF_048164855.1 Canis lupus baileyi
CACTCGCCGTTACTGAGGGAATCCTGGTTAGTTTCTTTTCCTCCGCTGACTAATATGCTTAAATTCAGCGGGTCGCCACGTCTGATCTGAGGTCGCGTCTCGGAGGGCGCGCGCGCGCACGCGCGCGCGGGAGTCGCCGCGAGGCCGGGAGAGAGAGCCAAGGACGAGAGGCGACGGGGCCCCCCGGGGGGGGGACCCCGGGCGAGGGAGCACGAGCCGGCGGCGGCGGCGAGGGGCCCTGCCGGGCCACGGAGGGCGGGGGAGCCGCGCAGACGGAGGGGGCAGCCGGGGCGCGGGCGCCGCGCGGCGAGGGGAGAGGGGGGGCGCGGGCGCCGGCCGGCGGGCGGGCGGGCGGCGGGACGTCGTCGGGTCGCGGCGGTCGCCCCCGACCGCCGGCCCGCGACGCCCTCGCCCGCCGCCCCGCGCGACGACCCGGCCCCCACGCCTCCCTCTTCCTCGCGCGCGACGTCCCTCCCACGGCCGCGACCCTCCGCCCGCCTCGACCCCGACGCGACCCAACCGCGGGCTCCGGGGGAGCAACGGCGCGGCGCGGCCGCGACCCGGGGGGGGGCGGAAGCGCGCAGCGGCGGGCGGCGCCGCGGCGTCCCGCGGGCCGCCGCCGGGGCACGCAGCCCCGGGGCGCGGCCCGGCGCGAGCCGCCCCGACAGGGCGAAGGCCGGGGGTCGCCAGCGGGGAAGGCCGAGGGGAGGGGAGCGGAGGGGCGGCGCGGGACCGCAACCACACACCCCCGCTCCTCCGCCCCAGACGCACGACCCGGGCGACCCCGTGGCCGCGTGCGGCGCGAGGGATCTCCCCAAGAGGGGACCGCGGCGGCGGCAGCCGCCGCGGCCCTCCTCGGCGCGAGCTCTCGCCTCTCTCCTTTTCTCGCGGGCGGGCACCGCCTCTCACGTCACCCCCACATCCCCGCCCCACCGCCCGCCCCACCACGGCCCCGCCGCCGGCCCGGTCCCCGGCCCCCACGCACCGCACCACACCGCACGGGTGCGGGGGCGGGGGGCGCGGGCGGCCGGGACCGGGCGCGGCGGAAGGGCACGGGAGGGGAGCGGGGGAGGGAGGGAGGGAAGGAGGGAGGCACGCGGAGGCGGCCACCGCGTCTGCTCTTAGGGGGACGGAGGGCCCGGCAGACCGGGCCCTGCGAGGGAACCCCCAGCCGCGCCGCCACCAGGGGCGGCGATTGATCGCCAAGCGACGCTCAGACAGGCGTAGCCCCGGGAGGAACCCGGGGCCGCAAGTGCGTTCGAAGTGTCGATGATCAATGTGTCCTGCAATTCACATTAATTCTCGCAGCTAGCTGCGTTCTTCATCGACGCACGAGCCGAGTGATCCACCGCTAAGAGTCGTACGAGTTTCGAGCGGAGGGGAGAGCCCCCCTCCCTGGCACGGCACATCCCCGGAGGGCGCCTCTGGCCGGCCAGCAGAGACCACGAGATCAGACTCCGACAAGGTCGGAAGGGTCGGACGAACGACGGGGCGTCCGGCCGCCGCCCCCGCCGCGCACGCGCGGGCGCGGGGGGCGAGCGAGGACAACCCCACAGGCGCCCAGGGGGTTCCCACCTGCCCCGCCCCACGCCACACCGGGGACGCGGGGGGGGGGGCGGCCGCACGCGCACACGGACGCGGCACGACGGCCACCGGGCAGGGGGCGAGCCCCCTCCCGGCGGCCGCGTGGACCGGGCACGTGGCGTGGCGACCCCCCCCCCGCACACCCCACGGGGTGGCGGGGACCGAGGCGGCGGAGTCTGGAGGAGGGGACTGACCCTCCCCGCGGGCCCGACCGCCCCGACCCGAGGCGGACGGGCGACCCCCAAAGGGTCTTTAAACCTCCGCGCCGGGACGCGCTAGGTACCTGGACAGAGGGTGGGGGGGACGGGCGAGGCGGGGCGCGGGGGAGCGAGGCCAAAGGCCGCCGCCGCCGCCGCCCCGACGCCGATCCTCCCCCCGGCCGGCCGCGGCCGACACCGCCAAGCGAGGGGCGCGAGCCCCCCGACGCTGCCGGCCCGTGACGGACCAGGGCCCGGCGGGCGCCGCGACGCGGGCCCCGCCACCGCCCGACAGCCAGCCTCCCTCTCTCTCCCCGGTCTCTCCCCCGCCCCCAAAAGCCACCGGGGGCGGGGCCGGCCGGATCCCCTCGCTTCCGAGGAACACCCCCGGGAGCCACCACCTCGCCTCGCCTTAGGAGAAAACACCCGGCCGGCCGACCCCCGGCCCTCCCCACAACCGCGACCCGGGCCCCGCCTCGCCACGGAGGGCGGGGGGGGGGGGCCCGCAGCGGGAAGCGGGGCGTGAGCGGGCAGGGCCAGGGGAGGGGGGCGGCGGGGGCGGCGACGGAGAAGGGGAGAGCCGGACCCGGGCCCCGAGGACCCAGAGGCGGGGGGTGGGCCGGGGTGGGAGAGGGAGAGGCGACGAGCGGGAGGGCGGAGATGGCGCGGACGCCCGCCTGACCGGAGGACCGTCCAGGGCGGGCGGCGGGAGGCGCGCG
>NW_027326544.1:15000-34456 GCF_048164855.1 Canis lupus baileyi
GAGAGGGGCAGCCCCTCGGGCTGGCCAAGCGCCGCGGCGCTGGCCCGGCCCGCCGCGGGCGCTCACGAGCCCCGCCAAGTCCTCCGAGTCACACCGCCCCACGCCACCCACCCCCCGCCGGCGCGGCGAGGGGGGGAGGAGAGGAGAGGGGAAAGGAAGACGAGGCGCCCGCGCCCCCGCCAGGGGCACGGGTGCGCCTCCCTTGCCGACTTCTTCCACCACCCGCTCCTCGGACACGCCGACGACGGCGGCGGCAGCCCGAGGGGAGTCGCCGGGGAAGGAAACGACGCCACCGCTCGGCCTCAGGCACCTGAGGCGACCTGGAGCGCTCCAGGGGCACCACGGAGGGCCGGGCGCAACGCGCTCAAGCGCGCCCAGGCCGGGCGGTGAGCAGCGCGGCGTCGGGCCGGCCCTCCCCGCGGAGGAGGGGAGGGCCGCTCGCCACGGACCCAGGGCCTTCGGGAAAGGCCGGCGAGAGTGTCCGCCGCGTCCGAGGACCCCGGTCCCGCCAGCGCCGCGAGGCAAGAAGGCGGGAGGCCGGGGTCGGGCCGGAGTCCGCACCACCCCCAACCCCGGCGCGCGCCCCCCGCGCACCCGCCACGACGGCCGGGCGCGGAGGAGCCGGGGAGGGAGGGGCCCGCGGGCAGAACGAGAAGAGCGGTCGCATCCGCCGTGGACGCCCGTCCCTCGTCTGACGCGGCTTAGGCCCGGCCCAGGAGAGCACGAGATCACCACATCGATCGATCGGCAGCAAGCTGCGGCCCCGAGGGGGCTTCCCGAGGAGCAAAAGCCCAGCGAGGACGGCGACCGGGGGGACCTGCTTCCGCCTCACCGGCAAGCCCCTCGACCCCCGGGGGGGGGGGGGGGCAGGAGCGACCGGACAACCCCAGACACAGCGGGGGACGCCTGACACGCGGCACGGAGCCTTGCGAGACAGGGGTTGTCACGGCCAACGGCCGGGTGCCCACGGCATGGAGCGCACGGGGGTAAAAGACCCACCGCCACCTGCCCACACCGCCCTCCCTCGGGTGCCGGAGACCGGAGGGCGACACCGCGACCCGGGCCACCTGGAGTCCAGCACGAGAGCCGGCGCGCAGGCCCAGGCGGACGGCTCAGGCTCCAGCGAGCGAGGACAGGGACCGGCTCGGCCGCGCGGTCAAGCCCGGAACCCCACCCGCGCCCAGAGGCCCACATCTCTAAGGCGAGCGACGGACGGACCGGCTGTCTTTTACGTCTGCCTGTCGTCTGTCTGCCTGTCGCCGAAACACAACGTGTCAGCACCTACCTGGCAACAAAAAATGTTCATTTCGGGCAAGAAAATAACCGCGCCTGCCGGCGGGGACCAGCCACAGGTCACCGCGACCTCCCGGGACCGTGACACGGCCAACTGTCCCCAAAACCTGCCCCACGGCGCCCCCCCACCCCCACCCCACGGAGCCCCCAGGGCTATCTGGTCGACCCAGGGAACGGGGGGGGGGGGGGGGGGAGGGGAGGGGAGGAGGGGCGATACGCGGTCGGTGGAGACGCCACGCCGCCACGCCGCCACGCCGCCACGCCGCCACGCCGCCAAGCCAGTGATCTCCGAGAGGAGACTTTGAAAAATCATCAAAGTTCTCCGGAGGCAGGCACCGTGCGGAGGCCGTCCCCCGCGGCCCTCAGGACCGCCCCGTGCCTACCGCCGTCCCCAACCCCGGCTCGGGCCAGGGGAGGTGGAGGGCCACGCGCGGCAGAGGCAGCCTCACCGGGAATCGCCACCGGGGCCGGACGCCCGAACGGACGGCCCGCCCACCCCCGCGTGGCACCCGGTCCGACCGCCCGGGACCCACCTCCGCAGCGGGCCTCGGAAAAAGGGGAGAAAATCGCGTCCGACGCCCGGGACCCCCACACGTGCCCGCAGCCGGGTCTGTCGCGCCACCCACGGGCTTCCCCTCCAGGCTCAGACCGGTCCCCGTCGCCAGGGCGTGACCACGGGAGACAACCGAGTGACACGGAAGGAAGGCCCGAAGATCGCCCGGAGCCACAGGACGGACGGCGGGACACACCCTGTCCCCCGCCCCCGAGGCGGCCCAGGTCGGTCCGCGCGGGCGGAGGAGGAGCCACCGGCGGGTGCTGGTCGACCCACCCAGGCGGCCCGCACGGCCTCCTCCGGGAGCGAGGCGGAGGCGACAGCGGCGACAGCGGCGACGGCGACACTCCCTCGCAGCTCCGGAGGTCCAATCTCCGGCGAGCGCATCGCGCGCCGAGGCCCCGGCGACAGCCGGACGCTCGCGCCGGAGCCGCCCTCCTCCTGGAACTCGGCCCCGGGAAACCGACACCAAAGCTGTTCCTTGCCTGTCGCCGCCGAGCCTCCGGAGGGGACACGCTCTATAAAAGCGGCCGCCAGGTGGCACCCGACAACCGGCGCGAACGACAGCGGGACAGATCCGGGCGGCGAGGCCGTCAGGGCGCCTCGGATCTCGCCTCTCGGCCCGGGGACGGCGGAGGGCCCCGGGAGCACACGGCCGCGCACCGCGCGAACCCCCGTCCTCCCGGGGCGGGGGAGCCTTGGAAAACCCGTCCGTCCGTCCGTCCGTCCGTCCGGGCCCGCTGCCGCCCGGAAAGGGGGTCGCGCTCGCCGCGCGGGGCTCCCGGGACGACTCAGGCACGTTTCCGAGGTCAGGGAGGGAACGTAGAGCCGAAACCAGGCGAGGACTCTTAGGACGGCAACGGATGCACCGTTTTTTCTCGTGTCCTTCCTTTTTTTTTTTTTTTTTCTTTTTCTTTAGGATTTTATTTATATATTTATAAGACGAAGGAGGGAGGGAGGGAGGGAGGGAGGGAGGGAGGTCGGTCACGAAGGAGGTCTGAACCAAAGGCGCTGGAGAGGACGGTGTGCCCCCCCCCCCCCCCGCACCACCTTCACCTCCACCCTCTCAGCGTCTGGGACCTGACCCCCCCCCCCCCCCCAAATACTTGTCTATTGGGTTGAATGAGAAGAGGTCGTGGAAGAGGAACTCAATTCTGGGGGGGAGGGGAGGCTCAAAGAACATAAGGATTTTCTTTTTCTTTCTTTCTTTCTTTCTTTCTTTCTTTCTTTCTTTCTTTCTTTCTTATAACACAATCTGTTTCTCCAGAATTCTCCTGCTCACGCTCAACTTCCTGTCCTTGAAGAGAAGAATGTCATTCACTCCCCTCCTGGCGCTCTCCTCCAAGGCACCTTCCAGGGGCAGGAGAAAGGGTGTGCTTCTCTTCTCAGAGGAAAAGGAGGGGAGTCAGCGGGACCTTCTTTCACCTGGGGGGGTGGGGGGAGCGGCGGTGTGCGTGTGTTTCTTTGCTGCTGCTGCTACTCTATCAAAGTGTCTCCAGGTAGGGAGGCCGGGGTGGCTCAGCGGTTGAGCGCCTGCCTTTGGCCCAGGGCGTGATCCCTGCATGGATGGAGTCTCCTTCTCCTTCTGCCTGTGTCTCTGCCTCTGTGTGCATCCGTGCGTGCGTCCGTCCGCGTGCGTGCGTGCGTGCGTGCGTCCGTCCGTGTGCGTGCGTGCGTCCGTGTGCGTGCGTGCGTGCGTCCGTCCGTGTGCGTGCGTGCGTGCGCGCGCGCGTGCGTCTCAGGACTACCTACATAAAATCTTCAATCAATCAACGTGTCTATGGTTCAAAACAGTACTCTGGTTTCCTTCGTATCCAAGTCCTATGTCAGATTGGACTTTTGACAGGAGAAGGGAGGGCGGGCCACATTTTCTTCTGCCCTGGCGGAGGAGAAAGGGAAGATGGGCGGGCACAGACCTGGGCATAGTCTTCTCTGTCGTGGGGGTGAGCGGAGGGGTCGGATTCGGCTCTCACGGGACGGGGTCTAATTTCTCCGTGGACGGACAATTGGGCAGAACGTCAGGCGAACGGAGGACGAGTCATGGTCAGAAGACCATGGACAAGACCGGCTATAGATGCTGGAGTTTCCGGAGCAATGATTTCATCAGAGGCACGCGAAAGCCAAAGACTTCCAGGGAGCGTGTTTATAGACGCCTCGGCCTGTAGGTCCTTCCTTTCGAATGGACAGTGCTCCCATCCGGTCGGTCGGTCGGTCGGTCCGGTCGGTCACCTTAGCATATCTTCTCCAGCTCCCGTGAGCAGTGTGGTCATGCAATTCTACTTTGGGCCTAACGGGGGATGGATGGGACCGACCGTGCCACAGAAAGGGAGACCGCATCGAGTCCTTGAGCCTAAGGCACGTCTAAGACAGTGACTCTCTAAAGTACGTGGAGGGGAGCCCTGGGTGGCGCAGCGGTCGGTTTGGCGCCTGCCTTTGGCCCGGGGCGCGATCCTGGAGACCCGGGATCGAATCCCACGTCGGGCTCCCTCCCTGTGCATGGAGCCTGCTTCTCCCTCTGCCTCTGTCTCTGCCTCTCTCTCTGTCTCTCTCTCTCTCTCTCTCTGTCTCTCTCTCTCTCTCTCTCTATGACTATCATAAATAAATAAAAATATTTAAAAAAATAAAAATAAAATAAAGTACATGGAGGCAGAAGGAGGCCAGCTGGAGTTTTGTTGTGTGGGTTGCGTATCTGTGGCAATGGGGTGGGTGTGGGTGGCTGTTGTTTGTTTTCTGGACGAGGTGAAAGAACCCTTTGAGTGCAAGTATTTGCAGAAGGGGTCCGGCGGGATGGGAAGGTGTGGGTCAGTCCATTCACCGAGAAAACCGGAGACTCGGCCTTTTTAAGAACTCGGCAACGGGAGGAGTATAGCTTGGCTCATCGCAGCAACTGGCAACTCAGCAGAAACAACAGAACATTCCCAGAATGAATGGAGTTTGCAGGAGCCAACGTGAGCATGCCCCACCACCCTCCGCGGGTGCGTCCGTGTAAACACACACACACACACACACACACACACACACACACCCCGGCCTTCCATTTCCAAATCCACCAGAGGACTCAGGGTTGGTTGGGGGTGGGGATGGAGGGTGGCGGGTGGCAGAAGGGAGGTTCAGGGCCATCCATTCCAATGGCCCTCATTCAATCATTTCATTCAAATGCACATGGCTGTCTGTTAAAGTCCGAGCCTGGGACTTCTCTCCATTGAATGGCTTTCTGCACCTCCCCCAAACCCTCAGGCTGCGGCTCCCAAGCTGTGGGGGAGGGGAGAGAAGAAAAGAGAAGAGAAGAGGAGAGGAGAGGAGGGGAGGGGAGGGGGAAAGAGAAGGGCAAAGAGGATGTCTGAAGAACTCACATTGTTTGGGGTCCAAAAGCGACCCCTCCTGGTTTCCTGACCCAGGAAACCCCAATAAACCCTTTGGGAATCAATCCTGGATGTGGAGGATGCCATCTCACTCTTAATGCCTTCCAGGGGTGGGGGTGCGTCTGGGAGGGCGTGGCATGGCGGGGACTGGTGAATCTGATGGGGAGTTAAACACATGACCACCGTGGTGTCTTAGGGTCCAGAGGCCAAACACAGGCATGGAGTGATATGGGCGAAGGACTAAGGGAGGCCTGGCCAGGGACAGTTCTGACTCATCCACCCTGGGTGAGGGCCCAACAAGGACACTCTTTCCTCTAAAGCGACGGGCCAACAGTCTCCTGGTTCCCCATCGACCTGTCCTCCCTCTCGCACCCACTTCCCAAGGGAAATCCTCAGTCTCATTCGAAGTAGTCCCCGGCTGTGTCACAAGCCACCTTCTGTCTACTAAAAGGAGTAAGGAAGATGGACAAACATGAACCAGCCCGACAGATGGCACCTCCGCACGGAGGGGTTGGGGGGTGGGGCCCTCCCCGGACAAAACGTGACTCTGAGCTTGAAAACATGAAAGGGCAGAAGCTCCCGGGGGGGGGGGGGGGGGGGGGCCCCCCGGCCCGGCCCCGGGCCCCAGGCCCCGGCAGGCCCGCTCCGTCAGAAGAGCACTCAACTTTTGATTGCAGTCAGGGTTGTGAGTTTGAGCCCCACGTTGGGTCTAGAGATGATGAAAAATGAAGGAACAAACTCTCAATAACTTAAGTATGTATGGAGCGCCTGGGTGGCTCAGCGGTGGAGCGTCCAGGGATCCCCGGGTGGCTCAGCGGTTTAGCGTCTGCCTTCAGCCCAGGGCCTGATCCTGGAGACCCAGGATCGAGTCCCACGTCAGGCTCCCTGCATAGAGTCTGCTTCTCCCTCTGCCTGTGTCTCTGTCTCTGTGTCTCTCGTGAATAAATAAATAAAATATTAAAAAAAAGAAAGAAAGAAACGACTACAACATTCCATTTTAGGTGACGTCTATTTTTCTTTTTACCACAACTGGGGGGAAGAAAAGCAAAACAAACAAAAACAAACAACAACAACAACAACAAGACCCCACCCCCACCCCCCCACCCTGTCCTTGGCTCAGAGTAAGGGAATTCCTGGGTCAGGTTGAAAGAGGGGGAGGGGGTGATATCCTGTCGTCCGCAGTGTGGAAAACCAGGGTTCAGCAACCTGGAATTGTTTCTGCCTCGCCAGGTAGACAGACGTGGTCACTGTCGTCAGCCCTGCAAAAGCAAGGCAAGAGGGGATCCCTGGGTGGCGCAGCCGTTTGGCGCCTGCCTTTGGCCCAGGGCGCGATCCTGGAGATCCGGGATCGAATCCCATATCAGGCTCCCGGTGCATGGAGCCTGCTTCTCCCTCTGCCTGTGTCTCTGCCTCTCTCTCTCTGTGTGACTATCATAAGTAAATAAATAAAAGAAAAAAAAAAGAAAAAAAAAAAAAAAAGCAAGGCAAGAGGGAAGAACCTCCGCATTTCCAAGCACCTCGTAGGGGCAACCTGGGAGGCTCGCTGGGGTTAAGCAGCTGACTCTCGGTTTCATCCGCCAGGAGGTGGCACTCTTGACTCGCCCAGTGAGGCCGCGGCGACCTCTGGAAGGAAGGTATCAGGCTCACGGTTTCCGAGGGGCTCGGGTGGCTCCCGAGAAGTGGATCTGAGTGTCTCCAGGCTGTCTGATCCTATCCGAGTCTTAGGATGCGATTCCAGGGGCCCCTGGCCCGCTCGGTCAGTAGAGAGCACGACTCTTGACCTCCAGGCCGTGAGTGCGAGCCCTACGTTGGGAGTAGAGATCACTCTGAAAAATAAACCGGGGCGGGGGGGGGGGGGGGGGGGGCGGAGGAAGAGAAGAGAAAAGAAAAACAGATGCCATTGCACTCAAGGAAGGCAGGTCTTGGTGATACAAGGGATTCTTCCAACAGTGGCCGGTCACAATGAGAACATATTCCCACGGAACAGACCTCACGCAGATGATTGGCAATTGCCATAAAAGAAAGATAACTCATTAGAAAAAGAGAGAGAAAGAGAGAAAAAGAAAAAAAGAAAAGAAAAGAAAAGAAAAGAAAAAAGATAACTCACTGAGAGTTTCTGAACACTGACGGGTCACAGGTAGGGAGAAAAGATAAGGATTTTAAAGATTTTTTTTTCTTTAGATTTTATGTATTTATTCATGAGAGACACAAACGCACACACAGAGAGAGAGAGAGAGAGAGAGAGAGAGAGAGGCAGAGACACAGGCAGAGGGAGAAGCAGGCTCCATGCAGGGTCTCCAGGATCACGGCCTGGGCTGAAGGCAGCGCTAAACCGCTGAGTCACCAGGGCTGCCCAAGGATAAGGATTTTAATTTGTTTACAAACTCACTCGTTCCTCCAATTTCTCTAAGGTATAGATATCTCTACAGACAAAGTTTCCTTCAAACTGGAAGAGCAAACATGAGGGGATCAGCAGTGATTTGAACAAGAGTCCTTAAAAAAGGGTCATCAGGACGCCTGGGTGGTTCAGCGGTGGGAGCAGCTGTCTTTGGCTCAGGGTGTGATCCTGGAGTCCCTCATCGGTCTCTCCCTGCAGAGCCTGCTTCTCCCTCTGCCTGTGTCTCTGCCTCTCTCTCATTGTGTCTCTCGTGAATAACTAAATAAAGTCTTTAAAAAACAAAAACAAAGAAACCGGTCATCATTGTCTTTCGCTCTTTTCAGTTCCATGTTGTTCCTTTTAGTTCTGTTTGTTTAAGATTTTATTTATGTATGAGAGAGAGAGAGAGAGAGAGAGAGAGAAGCAGGCCCCATGCAGGGAGCCCGATGCGGGGCTCGAACCCGGGACTCCGGGGTCACGCCTTAAGCCCAAGGCAGAGGCTCCACCGCTGAGGCACCCAGAAGTCCCTGGTTTTGTTCTGGGTAAATGCAGCTATTTCACTAGTTCTGGCAATTCATACTGTTGTTCGATGATCTCAGGGTGACCAGAAACTGAGATGTGTCAAAAGTCCTTTGCGTGGTTCTTCTGGAATCTGGGATAAATAAAAAATAAATAAATAAATAAATAAATAAATAAATAAATAAATGTGCGTGTGTGTGTGTGTGTGTGTGTGTGTGTGTGTTTTGTTTGTTTTTGCAAGAGCATCAGAACATGGCATGTAGGGATCCCTGGGTGGCGCAGCGGTTTGGCGCCTGCCTTTGGCCCAGGGCGCGATCCTGGAGACCCGGGATCGAATCCCACATCAGGCTCCCGGTGCATGGAGCCTGCTTCTCCCTCTGCCTGTGTCTCTGCCTCTCTCTCTCTCTCTCTCTGTGACTATCATAAATGAATAAGAAATTAAAAAAAAAAAAAACAGAAAGAACATGGCATGTACATGACATGGCGGTCACCGGTGGACGTGGTTAAAGACCCGAGGAGAGTTGGCTAGAGTGCAGTCGAGAAGAAAAACGGATTATGATTTGTCACACACGGCATTTTAACAATGTACCGGGGCACGTTACCACTTAACGAATTTACGTCGCTTTTGGAACACCCACAGCATTCACGCAACCAATATAATCTAAGAGGGCTTATGATTCTTTGTCTGACGCTGCTTCTCACGTGCCTTCACATAGCAGGTAAACGACCTATGTTAGTCAAGAGACTCAACCTAGGGCTAGACTTTTCTGGGATCCGCTGAAAATCCATGACCGGATGAAGGAACCAGCAAACAGCCGGGCAGCCAGCCGACCAGCCAGATACACAAACCATCCATCCATCCAACCAACCAACCAACCAACCAACCAACCAACCAACATCTCAGAAGCTTTCAAGGCCCGGGCCTATAAAGGATCACGGGTCATTACAAAACTGAAAACAATGTCAGTATCTGTTTCGCCAGGGTGGCCCTAGGAGATTCCACAGGAGCTTATAGAGTTGTCTCCAAAATGTAGCTCCTTTAATATTGAGAAGTTTTCACTCTCTCACGGAGGTAATTCGCGGATAAAAAGGAATATAAAAACCTGGCTGGTCCGGAGAGAGAAAATAATAATAATATATTTTTCTCTTCTCTGTTCACAATCCCTTGCCATGATGAGACTACCAACGCAAGGAAATCTCTTCATTTTAACAGAGACAAGAGCCGAGTCTTAATGCTATACCAGTGTACTAGTAAAGCTCACTTCTCCCAATCTCAGTCTGTCCTGACCATGCCTACAATTCCTTTTCAAAAAAATCTGCTTCCGGGACGCCTGGGTGTTTCAGTGGTTAAGCCTCTGCCTTTGGCTCAGGTCCCATAGCGGGCTCCTTGCATGGAGCCTTCTTTTCCCTCTCTCTGCCTCTCTCTGTCCCTCCCTCACTCCCTCCCTCCCTCCCTCCCTCCCTCCACTCCCTTCCTTCTGAATAAGTAAATAAAATCTTAAAAAAGAAAAAAATAGCCAGGCTCATTTCAGGACAGAATTATTTTCTTTTCCCTCACCAAAACATGTATTCTCACGCCTTGTACGTTTCCTACACATCTCCTACTTGTCACACACGGAATTGTTTTCCTTCTCGTTCTCCAGTAGTCTCCATTCCATTGGCAGGCTTTTGCAAAATTGTAATATATTAACTTCCTTTCAGAGAGAGAGCACTGTGTGAAGGGGGGAAGGGGGAGGAGGAGGAGGAGGGAGAGGGAGAGAGTGGGAGACCGAGCATCTTTCCTTTTTTACACTATTTGGTTTCTTTATTCCTGTGTGTGAGAGAGAGACAGAGACAGAGACAGAGACATGGGCAGAAGCAGGTCCCCCCCCCCCCCCCCCCCCCCGCAAGGAGACGGATGCAGGAAAGGATCCCAGACCCGCATGATCGGGAACGAACGAACAGAACTTCATCCCAGATCGTGGGAACTTGTGAAATATTGGCACTCCTCCTTATCGCTCCGAGCTGTCCTGTTCCGATGATGTTTACCCGCGCCAGCCTTTGAACTCCTAACCTACAGTTCCTTTTTTTTTTTTTTTTAATTTTTATTTATTTATGATAGTCACACAGAGAGAGAGAGAGAGAGAGAGAGAGAGAGAGAGCAGAGACATAGGCAGAAGGAGAAGCAGGCTCCATGCACCGGGAGCCCGACGTGGGATTCGATCCCGGGTCTCCAGGATCGCGCCCTGGGCCAAAGGCAGGCGCCAAACCGCTGCGCCACCCAGGGATCCCATAAGCTACAGTTCCTTTACAAAGGGATGTTAGCAATATAGCATCCGGAGGTAGAGGAAACCTCTCCCTCGTAGAACCCACAGGGACACGTAGACACAGACGAGACGCCAACAAAGTATATAGCCTTGGTCTCACTCCTATCTATCTGTGGAGAGGTCACGAAAGACCCGATGTTCCGATCTCCCCGCTGGCTGGGTGACAACAACTCCAGTGGCCAGCGAGCGTGACCGCGTCCGGACCCCGTCCATCCTTTGGTTTCCATTTCGAAAGAGAAGAGGCCGGTTTCCTGCAAAGATACCCAAAGCCGCAGCAACAACCCAACCCGAAGAAGACCAGAGCGTCTGTCTCCCCGAGCGAGCCGAGCACTGGTTCCTCACTCACCAACAGTCGGGACATGACTGATGGAACCAGAGGGATTCCTAGGTTAGGTTCCGGTCCCTGGGCTGGCCTCATTGCCAGCTTTCTCTAATCGTGGAGAGCATAGCATTGAGGCATGAGCAAAGCACCCCATTCACCCGGTTCGGGCCATCTGAGCCTCAGGTTCCCCTTCCACGTGTCCCAGGTCAGCGAGCACTTGCAAGTAAGTATAGGCCCCCTAAGCAGTCCAGTGGTAGCCTGCCGGAGTTTCCTGTGGCTGGCGGGGGGGGTGGGGGTGTCCTGTGCTCAACCTTCGCTGCAGGGTTCTCTAGGGTCTGGTTCGGTTCACCCCGCTTTTCTGCGTGCGTGTGCACGTGCGTGTGCATGCTCCATAAGGAGCTGGGGCGTCCTCGGGAGGAGGGACGCCGTAGAGAGTGGACAGTTTATTCTCTGATCTTGGTACGGGCAAGGCTGTAGGGCTTGAACTCTATGGGAACCAGGAAGGTTTTCTTCCGTTTTCTCATCGTCAGTTTTGGCAGGTTGCCTTTTAGCGATCGATCAATCCGATCGAAACAAAACAAAACAAAACAAAACAACTTCTTTTCCCTTTTTGTAAAGATTCTGTTTATTTTCTCCTGAGACACAGTGAGTGGGAGAGTCGGACCGACACACAGGCAGAGGGAGAAGCAGGCTCCATGCTGGGAGCCCGACGTGGGACTCTGATGCCGGGCCTCCAGGATCAGGCCCCGGGCTGAAGGCCGCGCTCAACCGCCGAGCCACCCGGGCTGCCCACCTTTTTCTTTTCTTTTCTTTTCTTTTCTTTTCTTTTCTTTTCTTTTCTTTTCATTGTTTTATTTTCAAAAGATTTTAGGTGTATGCGATGTTTACACCCAGGTTAGGGCTCGTCCTCACAACCGAGAAATATAGAGTCCCACACTCCACCCACAGTGCCAGCCAGCAGCCACGCAGCCCTTCATCGATTTCATTTGTTCATTTATTTGCTTGCTTGCTTGCTTCCTTCCTTCCTGGCTTGCTTATGTATACATTCATTCAGCCGGTCGGTCGGTCAGTCGATCAGTCCAGTCAGTCAGTCCTTTTAATTAATCATTCATTCTTTCCTGTTTTAGAGATGTTCTTTATTTATCCATGAGAGACACACAGAGACAGGTATTGACAGATGCAGAGAGAAGCAGGCTCCCCGCGGGGAGCCCCAAGTGGGAGTCGGGGCCCCAGGACCCCAGGATGATGACTGACCTCAAGGCAGATGCTGAACACGGAGCTACCCAGGCATCCCCGTTGCTTGACTTTTTAGGGGAGGCAGACAGGCAACGTGCACTCAGTGGCACGGAAATAGAGCCCAACTAGTGCTGAGTTTTCTGGGAGCCGTTTGGGCCTGGGTCAGTGTGAAAGCCAATGGAGCAGGGCCCAGAAACGTTCAAGGCTGAGAATTTCCTTCCTCCATAATCATCATTTCACAGATGCTTAATTGAAAGTGGTATCTATGGTATGGCAAACGTCTTTCTCTGTTTGGGTTCTAGCAAGACCCAGAGAGTCGAAGCCCCTAAGCTCACGGACTGAAAGTTGCAAGTTGGATGCAGAGATAGTTAGGCAGGCAGGCAGAGCCGGAAAGGCAGGCGCCACACCGGTGGGTCCAGGTGTGAGGAGTGTGGGATCCCAGGGCAGCTGGGACGGACACAGCCTGGTCCGGATCCACCCAGGTCAGTAGCGTTTCCTGACACAGGACAGGCACCAAAGAGGGGCCTTGGGGTGGCTTTCCTCCTCCGCCTCCTTGGGATGGGGACATCTGCCCCACTCGGGGCATGCCCCCCACCCGCCTGTGCGGTGTGTGGAGAGAGACCCTTTGTCTCGCCGTCACCGCTACAGCAACCGAGGACAGTCCTCAAACAGGAGCACGGTCACATGAGCATCGGTCCCATCTGAACCTATTCCCTCGTTGGGGATCCTAGGGTGCTAGGGTGTGTCTAGGGATACACCTGGAGGACGAGGTCCTGTGTGTGGGAACCCGACGAACGCACAAGAGGGTGGGTGGCGGTGGGAAGGAAGAGGTGCGGACGAGGTGTGCTCGGGTGGCATACCCGAGTTTGAGCGTCTGCCTTCGACTGGGCTCCGGGCGGGCGTCATCACGGCTTTTTGGGGATCCAGCACCGCACCGGCCCCCCCCCCCCCCCCCCCCCCCGCGTGGAGCCTGCTTCTCCCTCTGCCTGCGTCCCGGCCTCTCTCTGTGTGTCTCCCGTGAATAAATACAGTTTATTTATTCATTTATTTTTTAAATATTTAATTTATTTATTCGAGAGAGAGAGAGAGAGAGAGAGAGAGAGATCGGGTGCCCGATCAATACAGTGTAAGAAATTAAACTTAAGAGTAAAAAAATGGAGGGCAGCCCCGGTGGCGCAGCGGTTTGGCGCCACCTGCAGCCTGGGGTGTGATCCTGGAGACCCGGGATCCAGTCCCACATCGGGCTCCCTGCATGGAGCCTGCTTCTCCCTCTGTGTCTCTGCCTCTCTCTCTCTCTCTCTCTCTCTCTCTCTCTCTCTCAATAAAAAAATCCTTTAAAATAATAAACAAACAAACAATGAATGAATGAATGAATGCATGCACGAACGAACAAATAAATAAATAAAATTTAAAGAGTTTCAAAAAAGAGAGTAAAAAAATGGAATGGAAAGATAACTTGGCGAGGAGGATGTGTGAACGTATGTAATGCCGCTGAGCGACTCTAGGCTTAGAAAGGGTTACAAGGTTCCATCGTAGGTGACGCCTGTCTTTTGGACCACAACCGAAACACAAAACAAGACCTCCTGTCCCTGGCTCAGAGTAAGGGAGTTCCTGGGTCAGGCTGGAGGGGGTTCCTGTGGTCCGCAGAGTGCAGAACCCCGGTTCAGCCATCTGGACTCTTTTCTTCCTGTCCGCGGAGACAGGCGTGGTCGCAGACGGCACACTCCTGTAAAGGCAAGGCCAGAAGGAAGAACTTCAGCATTTCTTTTGCTCTTCTTTTCTGTTCTTCCGGTTGTTGTGGTTCCGGTGTCGTTGAGCCTCAGCATTTCCAAGCACCTCGTAGGGGCAACCTGGGAGGCTCGCTGGGGTTAAGCAGCTGACTCTCGGTTTCGTCCGCCAGGAGGTGGCACTCTTGACTCGCCCAGTGAGGCCGCGGCGACCTCTGGAAGGAAGGTATCAGGCTCACGGTTTCCGAGGGGCTCGGGTGGCTCCCGAGAAGTGGATCTGAGTGTCTCCAGGCTGTCTGATCCTATCTGAGTCTTAGGATGCGATTCCAGGGGCCCCTGGCCCGCTCGGTCAATAGAGATCACTTTGACAAATGGACCCCGGGGGCCGGGGCCGGGGCCGGGGCCGGGTGGGGGGCGGGGGGGAGAAAGGGAGGGGAGGGAGGAGGGGAGGGCGGCGTGGGGACCGGGGGAGGTCGAAAGAAAGAAAAACAGACGCCATTCTACTCAAGGAAGGCCTTGGTGATACAGCGGATCCTTCCAACGGTGTCTGGTTGCAATGAGCACGGATTCCCACCGACCTTCTGAAGAGGATTTAACAATCGCCAAAAAAAAGGAAGATGACTCACTGAGAGTTTCTGAACTCTGTTCAGGGTTTCGTGGACCTCATTCAGTTCCACGTTGTTCCTTTCTGTTCGGTTTCCATGCAGCTTTTTCATTAGTTCCGGCAACTCCTACTGTATGTAGTTGGACAATCTCAGGGTGACCAGACACCGGGATTCGTCCAGAGTCCTTTCCGCGAATCTTCTGAAAAGTGGACCGCATTGTTGCAAGACCTTCCTAACAACACCTGCACGTGACAGGGAGGTCACCCACGGATGGACGTGCCTAAAGACCCAATGAGAATTCATTATAATGCAGTCGAGAGGAAAATCCGACCAGTTTCTGTCACACACACATACACACACACACACAACACACATGCACGTACGCAGAGCATTTAAACAGTTCGAATGTGGAGTGACGGCACTCTACCAGGACACGTTACAAGTTTAGGAATTTCATTTCCTGTTCGGAACACCGGCAGCATTCACCCACACAATGTAATCTAAGAGGGCTTATGGTTCTTTGTCTGACAGTGCTTCTCATGTGCCTTCCCATAGCAGGTAAACGACCTATAGTAGTCAAGAGACTCTATTTAGGGTTTGGCATTCTGGGATCCGCTGAGAATCCACGAACGGATGAAGGGACCAGTAGACAGACAGACAGACAGGCAGCCAACCAGCCAACCAAAAACATCTCAGAAGTTTTCAAGGCACATGCCTACAAAGGATCACGGATCATAACAAAACGGAAATCTTCAGTGTCTCTTTCGCCGAGGTGGCCCCTAGGAGATTCTACAGGTGCTTTTAGAGTTGTCCCCAAAATGAAGCTCCTTTACCGTGGAGAAGTTTTCACTCTTACGTAGTAGGGGAAGACCGGATACAAACGAACCCAAAAAATAAAATAAATAAGTAAATACCAAAAAAAGTGAAACAAGAACAACCAAAAAAAAAAAAAAAAAAAAAGGGAATCTAAAAACCTTGCTGTTCTGGGCAGGTAAAGGGAGACACACACACACACACACACACACACACACACACACCCCAAAAAACAAACAAAAAACCCCCAACCAAACCACACCAAACCAAGCCAACCAACCAAACAAAAAAGCACCTTGTCTTTGTCTTTTCTTCTCTGTTCACACTCTTATCAAGAGTAGACTACCAATGCAAGAGAATCTCGCCATTTTAGCAGAGAGAAGAGCCAAATCTCAGTTGTACACCAGTGTAGTAGTAAAACCCACTTCTCCCAATCTCAGTCCGTCCTGACCACGCCTGCAATCCCTTTTCAAAGAGTCTGCTTCTGGGACGCCTTGGGTGGCTCAGCGGTGGAAGGTCTGCCTTTGGCTCAGGGCCTGATCCCAAGGGTCCTGGGATCCAGACCCACATCGGGCTCCCCACGTGGAGCCTACTTCTTCCCCTGCCTGTGTCTCTGCCTCTCTCTCTCTCTCTCTGTGTGTGTGTCTCTCTGTCTGTCTCTCTCTTTCTCTGTCTCTGCCTCACTGTGTCTCTGTGTCTGTCTCTCTGTCTCTGTCTCTCTTTATCTCTCTGCCCCTTTTCTCTGTCTCTTTGTCTCTCTCTCCCCTTCTCTCTGTCTCTCTCTCTTTCTCTGTCTCTGCCTCTCTCTGTGTCTGTCTCTCTGTGTCTCTCTGCCTCTCTTTTCTCTGTCTCTCTCTCTTTGTCTCTCTCTCCCCTTCTCTCTGTCTCTGTCTCTGCCTCTGTTTATCTCTCTGCCTCTCTTTTCTCTGTGTCTCTCTCCCCTTCTGTCTCTCTTTATCTCTCTGTCTCTCTCTTTGTCTCTCTCTCTCTCCCTGTCTCTCTCCTTCTCTGTGTCTCTCTCTTTCTCTATCTCTGTCTCTCTTTGTCTCTGTCTTGCTTTCTCTGTCTCTCTCTATCTCTCTGTGTCTCTGTCTCTGTGCCTCTGTCTCTCTTTGTCTCTCTCTTTCTCTGTCTTTCTCTCTGTCTCTCTCTGTCTCTGTTACTCTCTCTCCTTCTCTCTGTCTCTCTCTCTGTCTCTGTCTCTCTCCCATGAATACATAAATAAAATCCAAAAAAATAAAAAACAGAAAACAAAAAACAAATCTCAAAAATCTCCTTCATAAATCCCTTCTATAATTTCTTTTTCCATTCCGTCAGTCTTAAGTGTTCTTTCTCTAAATAGCCAGGCTTTGGGACGCCCCTGTGCCTCAGCGTTTGAGCGTCTGGCTTCAGCTCAGGGCGTGATCCCAGACTCCTGGGACCGAGTCCCATATCAGGGTCCTCGCATAGAGCCTGCTTCCCTTGTCTCTGCCTGTCCCTGTGTCTCTCGTGAATAAGTAAATAAAATCTTAAAAAAAAAAAAAAAAAGCCAGAGTCATTTCAGGACAGATTCATTTTCTTTTTTATTTTATTTTATTTTATTTTATTTTATTTTATTTATGATAGTCACAGAGAGAGAGAGAGAGAGAGAGGCAGAGACACAGGCAGAGGGAGAAGCAGGCTCCATGCACCGGGAGCCTGATGTGGGATTCGATCCCAGGTCTCCAGGATCGTGCCCTGGGCCAAAGGCAGGCGCCAAACCACTGCGCCACCCAGGGATCCCCGATTCATTTTCTTTAACCACCACCACCACCACCCGTATTTTCATGCCTTGTATCTATTCTACATGTCTCCTACTATCTCACACACAGAGGTTGTTTTCCTTATCGTTAACCAGTAGTCTCGATTCCATGTGGCAGATTTTTTAAAATTGTACTTATTTTACACTTTTTGAGAGAGAGAGAGAGAGAGAGAGAGAGAGAGAGAGAGAGAGAGAGAGAGAGAACTTTGTGAAGGGGGAAGAGAGGGAGGGAGGGAGACAGAGACAGAGACATAGGCAGAAGCAGGCTCCCCACAAGGAGCCAGATGTGGAAAGGGGTCCGGACTCGGATACCTCCCCCCCCGCCGCCCCAGAATTGGGCCCTGACCCAAAGGCCGATGCTCAACCCCTCAACCGCTGAGCCACCCAGGCGGCAGACTGTTAACTCCTAGAAACCTCAGTCTCTGGTGAAAAGTCAGTAGGAACCACGGGCACATTGTCTATCGTACCAGAAATCCTTAGATTGTCAAATGTATGAATACATGTGATAGTTTTTAGAAACACGTGTGTGTGTGTGTGTGTGTGTGTGTGTGTGTGTGTGTGTTTGTGTATGTATTGTTGGGCTGGCTGAGAGACAGGGGCACCCAAAATGGCGGACATCTCAAACTGGGTCAAAATGGCTGATCTTCCCGTCAAAGCATCCCTGACCACCACATCATCTCCAGTGAGTCAAAGCCTAGATGGGAAACCGAAACTTTCCATCCAGGAACCGCCCCCGCCCCCTCCCCATCGTCTGATACTATCCCCCCCCTACTCCCAGCCAATCACCTAAGGACACGGTGTTCCCTTGTCTAATTTGGCTAGGGACCCACCCGGATCCAGAGTCGGAACCAAGAAGGCTTCAAAACCCCCACAGTCCCCAACCCCGCGCGACTTCCCTGACTCTGGCCACCTCTCCGAGTCATGGAACCTCGCCCAGGAGCGCTCCCCATTAAAGCACTCTCCTACCTACTGCCTGGCTCTGCTGGTTTTTTATTTCTCCGCTGTTCATTTTGTAAAAACCTAACATGTAGGACACAATTTTTTTTTTAAGATTTAAGAGGGGGGGGGGGGGCAAAGACACAGAGGGAGAAGCAGGCTCCAGTGCAGGGAGCCTGACGTGGGACTCGATCCCGGGACTCCAGGATCACGCCCTGGGCTGAAGGCGGCACTAAAACGCTGAGCCACACGGGCTGCCCTGTATGATACAATTGTGAAGGAAGCACGAAACAGGGGATCCCTGGGTGGCTCAGCGGTCCTGCAGGGTGCCCGCTTCTCCCTCTGCCCGTGTGTGTGTGTGTGTGTGTGTGTGTGTGTGTGTGTGTGATGAATTGTGAATTAAAATTAAAAAAAAAAAAGAGGAAGGAAAAGAGAAACGAACAAACCAACCTGAAACACGTTTACTGACACACCCAGGTATCTGCAGGTTTCCTGAATCAGACAAAAGAGAAACACAAAAACTGAGGTGGGGGGAGGGGGGGGGGAAGGAAGAAAAGGGCAAGGGGTGGGGGAGGAAAACACAACACCACAAAACAAAAAAACCACCTTGGGTGTCTTACTGACTCACACTTTAGTATTTTACCTTTCTGTTGGAAAGACAGACGCCAGGTATCCGATGAACTGAACCCAATTTATCAATTAAGCTAGTTACACCTTCAAAGTTCCAGGTCACCAAAGATTTGGGAAGCTATTGTAAAAGTTTAACCTATAGACTTTTATTTATTTATTTATTTATTTATTTATGATAGTCGGGGGGGGGGGAGAGAGAGAGAGAGAGAGAGAGAGAGAGAGAGAGAGAGAAAGAGAGGCAGAGACATAGGCAGAGAGAGAAGCAGGCTCCATGCACCGGGAGCCCGACGTGGGACTCGATCCCGGGTCTCCAGGATCGCGCCCTGGGCCAAGGGCAGGCGCCAAACCGCTGCGCCACGCAGGGATTCCCCCCTTTTTTCTTTTTTTTCTTTTTCTTTTTTTTTAACCTGCTTGCTCGTCACAAGGAAAAGTACACGAGACGGACAAAATCGATCATTTGAAGTAGTTTCCGTGGACAAATCCTCAGAGGCACAACTCCACTAATCCGTTGAGTTCACAGCAAAGTTGAGTACGCCCGTCCCTCGGGGCCTGGACCCTCCGGCATGGGCATGGCATCCGGGTGGGTCCCGGTGGAACAAGGGGATAAGTAGTTCTCCTTTTCTTTTCTGTGCCTGTGGGTCTAAGAAGACACCACACGTGTCTTGTTTCTTTGTAATGAGGTGGCGGAAGGGTCTATCTCGATCACCACCATTCCAGGCCCACAAACTGTGACGGGAGCACAGCACATCCCACCGCCCACCCCAACGGCGGCGGAGGCGGGGGCGCGTGGGGACAAAACCGGTTATCCGTATGAAGTGTGACGGTGATAGGTAGCTCCCAGGACACGTCTTTTTACAGGAAACCCACAGGGACCGCGGATACGCAGAGATGACTGAGGCTGATGTGAATCCGAAGGCCTACCCCCTGGCAGATGCCCACCTCCCCAAGAAACTCCTGGACGCGTGTTCAGCAGTCCCGTAACTACAAGCAGCTTCGG
>NW_027326545.1:0-32452 GCF_048164855.1 Canis lupus baileyi
CCGGCACACAAGACGAGTGCCTCCAAGCTCAATCAAGCGATTTCCTAGTAATTCCTGGTGTAGACTGGTGCTACATACTAAGTTCCATACGTGAGTAGGTAGTTGAACGCCTTGTCCAAAAACATCTTACTTCTGAGAGTTGAGCTCACCCTCAGTCCCTCACAGTTCCACACTGCCTGCAGAGTGAGTTTCGGACGTCTTCACCAGAGACGTTTGCCAGAGGCTTCTGAGATGCAAGTTAACAATGCAGACCTGGAGGGTATCTCCAGGTGCAGTAGAGTGGTAATCTGGGAACCTCCTGTCTCAGAATACTGCTACCTTCACCCTGCCATAAGTATGCAGCTAGTTGACAGCTGGCTTCAAGGCATGCTTCCCTGTGAGAGCTAAGGACAGGGCACACCCTCCCGCATCCTGCTTGACTGTAGAAGGAGCTGCTAACGTCCTCATGTTAGTGGCAGGGAAAGGTTGTGAGAAAAGCATGTGGAATCGTTGTGCCTGAACCCACGTGTATCTGAGTTGAATACAGCGATTTCCAAAGCCCTTCTTCATCAGAGTGTAGCTAGGTTCCCCCTCGCATGTCGGAGTGGGTAGCAGACATCTGCCTCCCCTGCATACCCACTTCTGAGAGTTGAGCTTATGGCCTGTAATCCTACCTCCTGCCTGCAGCTACTTTCGCTTCCAAAAGGCCTAGGCTCGCTGCTTCACCGAAGTGTTGGGAGAGGTAACTGGAATCTCCCGGCACACAAGACTAGTGCCTCCAAGCTCAATCCAGCGATTTCCCAGTAATTCCTGCGGTAGACTGGTGCTACATACTAAGTTCCATACGTGAGAATGTAGCTGAACGCCTTGTCCACAATCATCTTACTGCTGAGATTTGAGCTCACCCTCAGTCCCTCACAGTTCCACACTGCCTGCAGAGTGAGTTTCGCACTTCTTCACCAGAGACGTTTGCCACAGGCTTCTGAGACGCAAGTTAACAATGCAGACCTGGAGGGTATCTCCAGGTGCAGTAGAGTGGTAATCTTGGAACCTTCTGACTCAGAATACTGCTACCTTCACACTGCCGTAAGAATGCAGCTAGTTGAGAGCTGGCTTCTAGGCATGCTTCCCTGTGAGAGCTGAGGACAGGGCAGAACCCTCCCGCATCCTGCCTGACTGTAGGCGCAGCTGCTAACATCCTAATGTTAGTGGCTGAGAGAGGTTGCGGGAAAAGCATGTTTAAGCATTGGGCTTGAACTCCTGTGTATCTGAGTTGAATACAGCGATTTCCAATGGCCTTCTTCAATCAGAGTGTAGCTAGTTTCCAACTCCCATGTCAGAGTGGGTAACAGACATCTGTCTCCCCTGCATACACACTTCTGAGAGTTGAGCTTAAGGCCTGTACCTCCCCATCCAGCCTGCTGGTTCCTTTCACTTCTAAAAGGCCTAGCCTCGCTGTTTGACGGAAGTGTTGGGAGAGGTAATTGGAATCTCCCGGCAAACAAGACTAGTGCCTCCAAGCTGAATCCAGCGATTTCCTAGTAATTCCTGTGGTAGACTGGTGCTACATACTAAGTTCCATAAGTGAGAAGGAAGGTGAACGCCTTGTCCAAAAGCATCTTACTTCTGAAAGTTGAGCTCACCCTCAGTCCCTCACAGTTCCACACTGCCTGCAGAGTGAGTTTCGCAGGTCTTCACCAGAGACGTTTGCCACAGGCTTCTGAGACGCAAGTTAACAATGCAGACCTGGAGGGTATCTCCAGGTGCAGTAGAGTGGTAATCTTGGAACCTCCTGACTCAGAATACTGCTACCTTCACACTGCCATAAGAATGCAGCTAGTTGAGAGCTGGCTTCTAGGCATGCTTTCCTGGGAGTGCTGAGGACAGGGCAGAACCCTCACGCATCCTGCCTGACTGTAGGCGTAGCTGCTAACATCCTAAATTTAGTGGCTGAGAGAGGTTTTGGAGAAAGCATGTGTAAGCATTGGGCCTGAACTCCTGTGTATCTGAGTTGAATACAGCGATATCCAATGGCTTTCTTTAATCAGAGTGTAGCTAGTTTCCAACTCCCATGTCAGAGTGGGTAGCAGACATCTGTCTCCCCTGCATACACACTTCTGAGAGTTGAGCTTAAGGCCTGTACCTCCCCATCCAGCCTGCTGGTTCCTTTCATTTCTAAAAGGCCTAGGTTCGCTGTTTGACGGAAGTGTTGGGAGAGGTAATTGGAGTCTCCCGGCACACAAGAAGAGTGCCTCCAAGCTCAATCCAGCGATTTCCTAGTAATTCCTGTGGAAGACTGGTGTGACATACTAAGTTCCATACGTGAGTAGGTAGTTGAACGCCTTGTCCAAAAACATCTTACTTCTGAGAGTTGAGCTCACCCTCAGTCCCTCACAGTTCCACACTGCCTTCAGAGTGAGTTTCGGACGTCTTCACCAGAGACGTTTGCCAGAGGCTTCTGAGACGCAAGTTAACAATGCAGACCTGGAGGGTATCTCCAGGTGCAGTAGAGTGGTAATCTGGGAACCTCCTGTCTCAGAATACTGCTACCTTCACCCTGCCATAAGTATGCAGCTAGTTGACAGCTGGCTTCAAGGCATGCTTCCCTGTGAGAGCTAAGGACAGGGCACAACCCTCCCGCATCCTGCTTGACTGTAGAAGGAGCTGCTAACGTCCTCATGTTAGTGGCAGGGAAAGGTTGTGAGAAAAGCATGTGGAATCGTTGTGCCTGAACCCACGTGTATCTGAGTTGAATACAGCGATTTCCAACGTCCTTCTTCATCAGAGTGTAGCTAGGTTCCCCCTCGCATGTCGGAGGGGGTAGCAGACATCTGCCTCCCCTGCATACCCACTTCTGAGAGTTGAGCTTATGGCCTGTAACCCTACCTCCTGCCTGCAGCTACCTTTCGCTTCCAAAAGGCCTAGGCTCGCTGCTTCACCGAAGTGTTGGGAGAGGTAACTGGAATCTCCCGGCACACAAGACTAGTGCCACCAAGCTCAATCCAGCGATTTCCCAGTAATTCCTGGGGTAGACTGGTGCTACATACTAAGTTCCATATGTGAGAAGGTAGCTGAACGCCTTGTCCAAAATCATCTTACTGCTGAGAGTTGAGCTCACCCTCAGTCCCTCACAGTTCCACACTGCCTGCAGAGTGAGTTTCGCACGTCTTAACCAGAGACGTTTGCCAGAGGCTTCTGAGACGCAAGTTAACAATGCAGACCTGGAGGGTATCTCCAGGTGCAGTAGAGTGGTAATCTGGGAACCTCCTTACTCAGAATACTGCTACCTTCACACTGTCATAAGAATGCAGCTAGTTGAGAGCTGGCTTCTAGGCATGCTTCCCTGTGAGAGCTGAGGACAGGGGAGGACCCTCCCGCATCCTGCCTGACTGTAGACTTACCTGCTAACCTCTTTCTGTTAGTGGCTGGGATAGTTTGTGGGAAAAGCCTGTGTAAGCATTGGGCCTGAACTCCCGTGTATCTGAGTTGAATACAGCGATTTCCAATGGCCTTCTTCAATCAGAGTGTAGCTAGTTTCCAACTCCCATGTCAGAGTGGGTAACAGACATCTGTCTCCCCTGCATACACACTTCTGAGAGTTGAGCTTAAGGCCTGTACCTCCCCATCCAGCCTGCTGGTTCCTTTCACTTCTAAAAGGCCTAGCCTCGCTGTTTGACGGAAGTGTTGGGAGAGGTAATTGGAATCTCCCGGCAAACAAGACTAGTGCCTCCAAGCTCATTCCAGCGATTGCCTAGTAATTCGTGTGGTAGACTGGTGCTACATACTAAGTTCCATACGTGAGAATGTAGCTGAACGCCTTGTCCAAAAGCATCTTACTTCTGAGAGTTGAGCTCACCCTCAGTCCCTCACAGTTCCACACTGCCTGCAGAGTGAGTTTCGCAGGTCTTCACCAGAGACGTTTGCCAGAGGCTTCTGAGACGCAAGTTAACAATGCAGACCTGGAGGGTATCTCCAGGTGCAGTAGAGTGGTAATCTCGGAACCACCTTACTCAGAATACTGCTACCTTCACACTGTCATAAGAATGCAGCTAGTTGAGAGCTGGCTTCAAGGCATGCTTCCCTGTGAGAGCTGAGGACAGGGCAGGACCCTCCCGCATCCTGCCTGACTGTAGACTTACCTGCTAACCTCTTTTTGTTAGTGGCTGGGATAGTTTGTGGGAAAAGCATGTGTAAGCATTGGGCCTGAACTCCCGTGTATCTGAGTTGAATACAGCGATTTCCAAAGTCCTTCTTCAATAGGAGTGTAGCTAGGTTCCAACTCCCATGTCCGAGTGGGTAGCAGACATCTGCCACCCATGCATACACACTTCTGAGAGTTGAGCTTATGGCCTGTAACCCAACATCCTGCCTGCCGCTACCTTTCGCTTCCAAAATGCCTAGGTTCGCTGCTTGACGCAAGTGTTGGGAGAGGTAACTGGAATCTCCCGGCACACAAGACGAGTGCCTCCAAGCTCAATCAAGCGATTTCCTAGTAATTCCTGGTGTAGACTGGTGCTACATACTAAGTTCCATACGTGAGTAGGTAGTTGAACGCCTTGTCCAAAAACATCTTACTTCTGAGAGTTGAGCTCACCCTCAGTCCCTCACAGTTCCACACTGCCTGCAGAGTGAGTTTCGGACGTCTTCACCAGAGACGTTTGCCAGAGGCTTCTGAGATGCAAGTTAACAATGCAGACCTGGAGGGTATCTCCAGGTGCAGTAGAGTGGTAATCTGGGAACCTCCTGTCTCAGAATACTGCTACCTTCACCCTGCCATAAGTATGCAGCTAGTTGACAGCTGGCTTCAAGGCATGCTTCCCTGTCAGAGCTAAGGACAGGGCACACCCTCCCGCATCCTGCTTGACTGTAGAAGGAGCTGCTAACGTCCTCATGTTAGTGGCAGGGAAAGGTTGTGAGAAAAGCATGTGGAATCGTTGTGCCTGAACCCACGTGTATCTGAGTTGAATACAGCGATTTCCAAAGCCCTTCTTCATCAGAGTGTAGCTAGGTTCCCCCTCGCATGTCGGAGTGGGTAGCAGACATCTGCCTCCCCTGCATACCCACTTCTGAGAGTTGAGCTTATGGCCTGTAATCCTACCTCCTGCCTGCAGCTACCTTTCGCTTCCAAAAGGCCTAGGCTCGCTGCTTCACCGAAGTGTTGGGAGAGGTAACTGGAATCTCCCGGCACACAAGACTAGTGCCTCCAAGCTCAATCCAGCGATTTCCCAGTAATTCCTGCGGTAGACTGGTGCTACATACTAAGTTCCATACGTGAGAATGTAGCTGAACGCCTTGTCCACAATCATCTTACTGCTGAGATTTGAGCTCACCCTCAGTCCCTCACAGTTCCACACTGCCTGCAGAGTGAGTTTCGCACTTCTTCACCAGAGACGTTTGCCACAGGCTTCTGAGACGCAAGTTAACAATGCAGACCTGGAGGGTATCTCCAGGTGCAGTAGAGTGGTAATCTTGGAACCTTCTGACTCAGAATACTGCTACCTTCACACTGCCGTAAGAATGCAGCTAGTTGAGAGCTGGCTTCTAGGCATGCTTCCCTGTGAGAGCTGAGGACAGGGCAGAACCCTCCCGCATCCTGCCTGACTGTAGGCGCAGCTGCTAACATCCTAATGTTAGTGGCTGAGAGAGGTTGCGGGAAAAGCATGTTTAAGCATTGGGCTTGAACTCCTGTGTATCTGAGTTGAATACAGCGATTTCCAATGGCCTTCTTCAATCAGAGTGTAGCTAGTTTCCAACTCCCATGTCAGAGTGGGTAACAGACATCTGTCTCCCCTGCATACACACTTCTGAGAGTTGAGCTTAAGGCCTGTACCTCCCCATCCAGCCTGCTGGTTCCTTTCACTTCTAAAAGGCCTAGCCTCGCTGTTTGACGGAAGTGTTGGGAGAGGTAATTGGAATCTCCCGGCAAACAAGACTAGTGCCTCCAAGCTGAATCCAGCGATTTCCTAGTAATTCCTGTGGTAGACTGGTGCTACATACTAAGTTCCATAAGTGAGAAGGAAGGTGAACGCCTTGTCCAAAAGCATCTTACTTCTGAAAGTTGAGCTCACCCTCAGTCCCTCACAGTTCCACACTGCCTGCAGAGTGAGTTTCGCAGGTCTTCACCAGAGACGTTTGCCACAGGCTTCTGAGACGCAAGTTAACAATGCAGACCTGGAGGGTATCTCCAGGTGCAGTAGAGTGGTAATCTTGGAACCTCCTGACTCAGAATACTGCTACCTTCACACTGCCATAAGAATGCAGCTAGTTGAGAGCTGGCTTCTAGGCATGCTTTCCTGGGAGTGCTGAGGACAGGGCAGAACCCTCACGCATCCTGCCTGACTGTAGGCGTAGCTGCTAACATCCTAAATTTAGTGGCTGAGAGAGGTTTTGGAGAAAGCATGTGTAAGCATTGGGCCTGAACTCCTGTGTATCTGAGTTGAATACAGCGATATCCAATGGCTTTCTTTAATCAGAGTGTAGCTAGTTTCCAACTCCCATGTCAGAGTGGGTAGCAGACATCTGTCTCCCCTGCATACACACTTCTGAGAGTTGAGCTTAAGGCCTGTACCTCCCCATCCAGCCTGCTGGTTCCTTTCATTTCTAAAAGGCCTAGGTTCGCTGTTTGACGGAAGTGTTGGGAGAGGTAATTGGAGTCTCCCGGCACACAAGAAGAGTGCCTCCAAGCTCAATCCAGCGATTTCCTAGTAATTCCTGTGGAAGACTGGTGTGACATACTAAGTTCCATACGTGAGTAGGTAGTTGAACGCCTTGTCCAAAAACATCTTACTTCTGAGAGTTGAGCTCACCCTCAGTCCCTCACAGTTCCACACTGCCTTCAGAGTGAGTTTCGGACGTCTTCACCAGAGACGTTTGCCAGAGGCTTCTGAGACGCAAGTTAACAATGCAGACCTGGAGGGTATCTCCAGGTGCAGTAGAGTGGTAATCTGGGAACCTCCTGTCTCAGAATACTGCTACCTTCACCCTGCCATAAGTATGCAGCTAGTTGACAGCTGGCTTCAAGGCATGCTTCCCTGTGAGAGCTAAGGACAGGGCACAACCCTCCCGCATCCTGCTTGACTGTAGAAGGAGCTGCTAACGTCCTCATGTTAGTGGCAGGGAAAGGTTGTGAGAAAAGCATGTGGAATCGTTGTGCCTGAACCCACGTGTATCTGAGTTGAATACAGCGATTTCCAAAGTCCTTCTTCATCAGAGTGTAGCTAGGTTCCCCCTCGCATGTCGGAGGGGGTAGCAGACATCTGCCTCCCCTGCATACCCACTTCTGAGAGTTGAGCTTATGGCCTGTAACCCTACCTCCTGCCTGCAGCTACCTTTCGCTTCCAAAAGGCCTAGGCTCGCTGCTTCACCGAAGTGTTGGGAGAGGTAACTGGAATCTCCCGGCACACAAGACTAGTGCCACCAAGCTCAATCCAGCGATTTCCCAGTAATTCCTGGGGTAGACTGGTGCTACATACTAAGTTCCATATGTGAGAAGGTAGCTGAACGCCTTGTCCAAAATCATCTTACTGCTGAGAGTTGAGCTCACCCTCAGTCCCTCACAGTTCCACACTGCCTGCAGAGTGAGTTTCGCACGTCTTCACCAGAGACGTTTGCCAGAGGCTTCTGAGACGCAAGTTAACAATGCAGACCTGGAGGGTATCTCCAGGTGCAGTAGAGTGGTAATCTGGGAACCTCCTTACTCAGAATACTGCTACCTTCACACTGTCATAAGAATGCAGCTAGTTGAGAGCTGGCTTCTAGGCATGCTTCCCTGTGAGAGCTGAGGACAGGGGAGGACCCTCCCGCATCCTGCCTGACTGTAGACTTACCTGCTAACCTCTTTCTGTTAGTGGCTGGGATAGTTTGTGGGAAAAGCGTGTGTAAGCATTGGGCCTGAACTCCCGTGTATCTGAGTTGAATACAGCGATTTCCAATGGCCTTCTTCAATCAGAGTGTAGCTAGTTTCCAACTCCCATGTCAGAGTGGGTAACAGACATCTGTCTCCCCTGCATACACACTTCTGAGAGTTGAGCTTAAGGCCTGTACCTCCCCATCCAGCCTGCTGGTTCCTTTCACTTCTAAAAGGCCTAGCCTCGCTGTTTGACGGAAGTGTTGGGAGAGGTAATTGGAATCTCCCGGCAAACAAGACTAGTGCCTCCAAGCTCATTCCAGCGATTGCCTAGTAATTCGTGTGGTAGACTGGTGCTACATACTAAGTTCCATACGTGAGAATGTAGCTGAACGCCTTGTCCAAAAGCATCTTACTTCTGAGAGTTGAGCTCACCCTCAGTCCCTCACAGTTCCACACTGCCTGCAGAGTGAGTTTCGCAGGTCTTCACCAGAGACGTTTGCCAGAGGCTTCTGAGACGCAAGTTAACAATGCAGACCTGGAGGGTATCTCCAGGTGCAGTAGAGTGGTAATCTCGGAACCACCTTACTCAGAATACTGCTACCTTCACACTGTCATAAGAATGCAGCTAGTTGAGAGCTGGCTTCAAGGCATGCTTCCCTGTGAGAGCTGAGGACAGGGCAGGACCCTCCCGCATCCTGCCTGACTGTAGACTTACCTGCTAACCTCTTTTTGTTAGTGGCTGGGATAGTTTGTGGGAAAAGCATGTGTAAGCATTGGGCCTGAACTCCCGTGTATCTGAGTTGAATACAGCGATTTCCAAAGTCCTTCTTCAATAGGAGTGTAGCTAGGTTCCAACTCCCATGTCCGAGTGGGTAGCAGACATCTGCCACCCATGCATACACACTTCTGAGAGTTGAGCTTATGGCCTGTAACCCAACATCCTGCCTGCCGCTACCTTTCGCTTCCAAAATGCCTAGGTTCGCTGCTTGACGCAAGTGTTGGGAGAGGTAACTGGAATCTCCCGGCACACAAGACGAGTGCCTCCAAGCTCAATCAAGCGATTTCCTAGTAATTCCTGGTGTAGACTGGTGCTACATACTAAGTTCCATACGTGAGTAGGTAGTTGAACGCCTTGTCCAAAAACATCTTACTTCTGAGAGTTGAGCTCACCCTCAGTCCCTCACAGTTCCACACTGCCTGCAGAGTGAGTTTCGGACGTCTTCACCAGAGACGTTTGCCAGAGGCTTCTGAGATGCAAGTTAACAATGCAGACCTGGAGGGTATCTCCAGGTGCAGTAGAGTGGTAATCTGGGAACCTCCTGTCTCAGAATACTGCTACCTTCACCCTGCCTTAAGTATGCAGCTAGTTGACAGCTGGCTTCAAGGCATGCTTCCCTGTGAGAGCTAAGGACAGGGCACACCCTCCCGCATCCTGCTTGACTGTAGAAGGAGCTGCTAACGTCCTCATGTTAGTGGCAGGGAAAGGTTGTGAGAAAAGCATGTGGAATCGTTGTGCCTGAACCCACGTGTATCTGAGTTGAATACAGCGATTTCCAAAGCCCTTCTTCATCAGAGTGTAGCTAGGTTCCCCCTCGCATGTCGGAGTGGGTAGCAGACATCTGCCTCCCCTGCATACCCACTTCTGAGAGTTGAGCTTATGGCCTGTAATCCTACCTCCTGCCTGCAGCTACCTTTCGCTTCCAAAAGGCCTAGGCTCGCTGCTTCACCGAAGTGTTGGGAGAGGTAACTGGAATCTCCCGGCACACAAGACTAGTGCCTCCAAGCTCAATCCAGCGATTTCCCAGTAATTCCTGCGGTAGACTGGTGCTACATACTAAGTTCCATACGTGAGAATGTAGCTGAACGCCTTGTCCACAATCATCTTACTGCTGAGATTTGAGCTCACCCTCAGTCCCTCACAGTTCCACACTGCCTGCAGAGTGAGTTTCGCACTTCTTCACCAGAGACGTTTGCCACAGGCTTCTGAGACGCAAGTTAACAATGCAGACCTGGAGGGTATCTCCAGGTGCAGTAGAGTGGTAATCTTGGAACCTTCTGACTCAGAATACTGCTACCTTCACACTGCCGTAAGAATGCAGCTAGTTGAGAGCTGGCTTCTAGGCATGCTTCCCTGTGAGAGCTGAGGACAGGGCAGAACCCTCCCGCATCCTGCCTGACTGTAGGCGCAGCTGCTAACATCCTAATGTTAGTGGCTGAGAGAGGTTGCGGGAAAAGCATGTTTAAGCATTGGGCTTGAACTCCTGTGTATCTGAGTTGAATACAGCGATTTCCAATGGCCTTCTTCAATCAGAGTGTAGCTAGTTTCCAACTCCCATGTCAGAGTGGGTAACAGACATCTGTCTCCCCTGCATACACACTTCTGAGAGTTGAGCTTAAGGCCTGTACCTCCCCATCCAGCCTGCTGGTTCCTTTCACTTCTAAAAGGCCTAGCCTCGCTGTTTGACGGAAGTGTTGGGAGAGGTAATTGGAATCTCCCGGCAAACAAGACTAGTGCCTCCAAGCTGAATCCAGCGATTTCCTAGTAATTCCTGTGGTAGACTGGTGCTACATACTAAGTTCCATAAGTGAGAAGGAAGGTGAACGCCTTGTCCAAAAGCATCTTACTTCTGAAAGTTGAGCTCACCCTCAGTCCCTCACAGTTCCACACTGCCTGCAGAGTGAGTTTCGCAGGTCTTCACCAGAGACGTTTGCCAGAGGCTTCTGAGACGCAAGTTAACAATGCAGACCTGGAGGGTATCTCCAGGTGCAGTAGAGTGGTAATCTTGGAACCTCCTGACTCAGAATACTGCTACCTTCACACTGCCATAAGAATGCAGCTAGTTGAGAGCTGGCTTCTAGGCATGCTTTCCTGGGAGTGCTGAGGACAGGGCAGAACCCTCACGCATCCTGCCTGACTGTAGGCGTAGCTGCTAACATCCTAAATTTAGTGGCTGAGAGAGGTTTTGGAGAAAGCATGTGTAAGCATTGGGCCTGAACTCCTGTGTATCTGAGTTGAATACAGCGATATCCAATGGCCTTCTTCAATCAGAGTGTAGCTAGTTTCCAACTCCCATGTCAGAGTGGGTAGCAGACATCTGTCTCCCCTGCATACACACTTCTGAGAGTTGAGCTTAAGGCCTGTACCTCCCCATCCAGCCTGCTGGTTCCTTTCATTTCTAAAAGGCCTAGGTTCGCTGTTTGACGGAAGTGTTGGGAGAGGTAATTGGAGTCTCCCGGCACACAAGAAGAGTGCCTCCAAGCTCAATCCAGCGATTTCCTAGTAATTCCTGTGGAAGACTGGTGTGACATACTAAGTTCCATACGTGAGTAGGTAGTTGAACGCCTTGTCCAAAAACATCTTACTTCTGAGAGTTGAGCTCACCCTCAGTCCCTCACAGTTCCACACTGCCTTCAGAGTGAGTTTCGGACGTCTTCACCAGAGACGTTTGCCAGAGGCTTCTGAGACGCAAGTTAACAATGCAGACCTGGAGGGTATCTCCAGGTGCAGTAGAGTGGTAATCTGGGAACCTCCTGTCTCAGAATACTGCTACCTTCACCCTGCCATAAGTATGCAGCTAGTTGACAGCTGGCTTCAAGGCATGCTTCCCTGTGAGAGCTAAGGACAGGGCACAACCCTCCCGCATCCTGCTTGACTGTAGAAGGAGCTGCTAACGTCCTCATGTTAGTGGCAGGGAAAGGTTGTGAGAAAAGCATGTGGAATCGTTGTGCCTGAACCCATGTGTATCTGAGTTGAATACAGCGATTTCCAAAGTCCTTCTTCATCAGAGTGTAGCTAGGTTCCCCCTCGCATGTCCGAGTGGGTAGCAGACATCTGCCTCCCCTGCATACCCACTTCTGAGAGTTGAGCTTATGGCCTGTAACCCTACCTCCTGCCTGCAGCTACCTTTCACTTCCAAAAGGCTTAGGCTCGCTGCTTCACCGAAGTGTTGGGAGAGGTAACTGGAATCTCCCGGCACACAAGACTAGTGCCTCCAAGCTCAATCAAGCAATTTCCCAGTAATTCCTGGGGTTGACTGGTGCTACATACTAAGTTCCATATGTGAGAAGATAGCTGAACGCCTTGTCCACAATCATCTTACTGCTGAGAGTTGAGCTCCGCCTCAGTCCCTCACAGTTCCACACTGCCTGCAGAGTGAGTTTCGCAGGTCTTCACCAGAGAGGTTTGCCACAGGCTTCTGAGACGCACGTTAACAATGCAGACCTGGAGGGTATCTCCAGGTGCAGTAGAGTGGTAATCTCGGAACCACCTTAGTCAGAATACTGCTACCTTCACACTGTCATAAGAATGCAGCTAGTTGAGAGCTGGCTTCTAGGCATGCTTCCCTGTGAGAGATGAGGACAGGGCAGAACCCTCCCGCATCCTGCCTGACTGTAGACGTACCTGTTAACCTCCTTATGTTAGTGGCTGGGATAGTTTGTGGGAAAAGCATGTGTAAGCATTGGGCCTGAACTCCCGTGTATCTGAGTTGAATACAGCGATTTCCAACATCCTTCTTCAATAGGAGTGTAGCTAGGTTCCAACTCCCATGTCCGAGTGGGTAGCAGACATCTGCCTCCCATGCATACACACTACTGAGAGTTGAGCTTATGGCCTGTAACCCTCCATCGTGCCTGCCGCTACCTTTCGCTTCCAAAAGGCCTAGGCTCGCTGCTTGACGCAAGTGTTGGGAGAGGTAATTGGAATCTCCCGGCACACAAGACGAGTGCCTCCAAGCTCAATCAAGCGATTTCCTAGTAATTCCTGGGGTAGACTGGTGCTACATACTAAGTTCCATACGTGAGTAGGTAGTTGAACGCCTTGTCCAAAAACATCTTACTTCTGAGAGTTGAGCTCACCGTCAGTCCCTCACAGTTCCACACTGCCTGCAGAGTGAGTTTCGCACTTCTTCACCAGAGACGTTTGCCAGAGGCTTCTGAGACGCAAGTTAACAATGCAGACCTGGAGGGTATCTCCAGGTGCAGTAGAGTGGTAATCTGGGAACCTCCTGTCTCAGAATACTGCTACCTTCACCCTGCCATAAGTATGCAGCTAGTTGTCAGCTGGCTTCAAGGCATGCTTCCCTGTGAGAGCTAAGGACAGGGCACAACCCTCCCGCATCCTGCTTGACTGTAGAAGGAGCTGCTAACGTCCTCATGTTAGTGGCAGGGAAAGGTTGTGAGAAAAGCATGTGGAATCGTTGTGCCTGAACCCATGTGTATCTGAGTTGAATACAGCGATTTCCAATGGCCTTCTTCAATCAGAGTGTAGCTAGTTTCCAACTCCCATGTCAGAGTGGGTAGCAGACATCTGTCTCCCCTGCATACACACTTCTGAGAGTTGAGCTTAAGGCCTGTACCTCCCCATCCAGCCTGCTGGTTCCTTTCACTTCTAAAAGGCCTAGGTTCGCTGTTTGACGGAAGTGTTGGGAGAGGTAATTGGAGTCTCCCGGCACACAAGAAGAGTGCCTCCAAGCTCAATCCAGCGATTTCCTAGTAATTCCTGTGGAAGACTGGTGTGACATACTAAGTTCCATACGTGAGTAGGTAGTTGAACGCCTTGTCCAAAAACATCTTACTTCTAAGAGTTGAGCTCACCCTCAGTCCCTCACAGTTCCACACTGCCTTCAGAGTGAGTTTCGGACGTCTTCACCAGAGACGTTTGCCAGAGGCTTCTGAGACGCAAGTTAACAATGCAGACCTGGAGGGTATCTCCAGGTGCAGTAGAGTGGTAATCTGGGAACCTCCTGTCTCAGAATACTGCTACCTTCACCCTGCCATAAGTATGCAGCTAGTTGACAGCTGGCTTCAAGGCATGCTTCCCTGTGAGAGCTAAGGACAGGACACAACCCTCCCGCATCCTGCTTGACTGTGGAAGGAGCTGCTAACGTCCTCATGTTAGTGGCAGGGAAAGGTTGTGAGAAAAGCATGTGGAATCGTCGTGCCTGAACCCACGTGTATCTGAGTTGAATACAGCGATTTCCAAAGTCCTTCTTCATCAGAGTGTAGTAGGTTCCCCCTCGCATGTCGGAGTGGGTAGCAGACATCTGCCTCCCCTGCATACCCACTTCTGAGAGTTGAGCTTATGGCCTGTAACCCTACCTCCTGCCTGCAGCTACCTTTCGCTTCCAAAAGGCCTAGGCTCGCTGCTTCACCGAAGTGTTGGGAGAGGTAACTGGAATCTCCCGGCACACAAGACGAGTGCCTCCAAGCTCAATCCAGCGATTTCCCAGTAATTCCTGGGGTAGACTGGTGCTACATACTAAGTTCCATATGTGAGAATATAGCTGAACGCCTTGTCCACAATCATCTTACTGCTGAGAGTTGAGCTCACCCTCAGTCCCTCACAGTTCCACACTGCCTGCAGAGTGAGTTTCGCACGTCTTCACCAGAGACGTTTGCCACAGGCCTCTGAGACGCAAGTTAACAATGCAGACCTGGAGGGTATCTCCAGGTGCAGTAGAGTGGTAATCTGGGAACCTCCTGTCTCAGAATACTGCTACCTTCACCCTGCCATAAGTATGCAGCTAGTTGACAGCTGGCTTCAAGGCATGCTTCCCTGTGAGAGCTAAGGACAGGGCACAACCCTCCCGCATCCTGCTTGACTGTAGAAGGAGCTGCTAACGTCCTCATGTTAGTGGCAGGGAAAGGTTGTGAGAAAAGCATGTGGAATCGTTGTGCCTGAACCCACGTGTATCTGAGTTGAATACAGCGATTTCCAAAGTCCTTCTTCATCAGAGTGTAGCTAGGTTCCCCCTCGCATGTCGGACTGGGTAGCAGACATCTGCCTCCCCTGCATACCCACTTCTGAGAGTTGAGCTTATGGCCTGTAACCCTACCTCCTGCCTGCAGCTACCTTTCGCTTCCAAAAGGCCTAGGCTCGCTGCTTCACCGAAGTGTTGGGAGAGGTAACTGGAATCTCCCGGCACACAAGACTAGTGCCACCAAGCTCAATCCAGCGATTTCCCAGTAATTCCTGGGGTAGACTGGTGCTACATACTAAGTTCCATATGTGAGAAGGTAGCTGAACGCCTTGTCCAAAATCATCTTACTGCTGAGAGTTGAGCTCACCCTCAGTCCCTCACAGTTCCACACTGCCTGCAGAGTGAGTTTCGCACGTCTTCACCAGAGACGTTTGCCAGAGGCTTCTGAGACGCAAGTTAACAATGCAGACCTGGAGGGTATCTCCAGGTGCAGTAGAGTGGTAATCTGGGAACCTCCTTACTCAGAATACTGCTACCTTCACACTGTCATAAGAATGCAGCTAGTTGAGAGCTGGCTTCTAGGCATGCTTCCCTGTGAGAGCTGAGGACAGGGGAGGACCCTCCCGCATCCTGCCTGACTGTAGACTTACCTGCTAACCTCTTTCTGTTAGTGGCTGGGATAGTTTGTGGGAAAAGCGTGTGTAAGCATTGGGCCTGAACTCCCGTGTATCTGAGTTGAATACAGCGATTTCCAATGGCCTTCTTCAATCAGAGTGTAGCTAGTTTCCAACTCCCATGTCAGAGTGGGTAACAGACATCTGTCTCCCCTGCATACACACTTCTGAGAGTTGAGCTTAAGGCCTGTACCTCCCCATCCAGCCTGCTGGTTCCTTTCACTTCTAAAAGGCCTAGGCTCGCTGTTTGACGGAAGTGTTGGGAGAGGTAATTGGAATCTCCCGGCAAACAAGACTAGTGCCTCCAAGCTCATTCCAGCGATTGCCTAGTAATTCGTGTGGTAGACTGGTGCTACATACTAAGTTCCATACGTGAGAATGTAGCTGAACGCCTTGTCCAAAAGCATCTTACTTCTGAGAGTTGAGCTCACCCTCAGTCCCTCACAGTTCCACACTGCCTGCAGAGTGAGTTTCGCAGGTCTTCACCAGAGACGTTTGCCACAGGCTTCTGAGACGCAAGTTAACAATGCAGACCCGGAGGGTATCTCCAGGTGCAGTAGAGTGGTAATCTTGGAACCTCCTGACTCAGAATACTGCTACCTTCACACTGCCATAAGAATGCAGCTAGTTGAGAGCTGGCTTCTAGGCATGCTTTCCTGGGAGTGCTGAGGACAGGGCAGAACCCTCACGCATCCTGCCTGACTGTAGGCGTAGCTGCTAACATCCTAAATTTAGTGGCTGAGAGAGGTTTTGGAGAAAGCATGTGTAAGCATTGGGCCTGAACTCCTGTGTATCTGAGTTGAATACAGCGATTTCCAATGGCCTTCTTCAATCAGAGTGTAGCTAGTTTCCAACTCCCATGTCAGAGTGGGTAGCAGACATCTGTCTCCCCTGCATACACACTTCTGAGAGTTGAGCTTAAGGCCTGTACCTCCCCATCCAGCCTGCTGGTTCCTTTCATTTCTAAAAGGCCTAGGTTCGCTGTTTGACGGAAGTGTTGGGAGAGGTAATTGGAGTCTCCCGGCACACAAGAAGAGTGCCTCCAAGCTCAATCCAGCGATTTCCTAGTAATTCCTGTGGAAGACTGGTGTGACATACTAAGTTCCATACGTGAGTAGGTAGTTGAACGCCTTGTCCAAAAACATCTTACTTCTGAGAGTTGAGCTCACCCTCAGTCCCTCACAGTTCCACACTGCCTTCAGAGTGAGTTTCGGACGTCTTCACCAGAGACGTTTGCCAGAGGCTTCTGAGACGCAAGTTAACAATGCAGACCTGGAGGGTATCTCCAGGTGCAGTAGAGTGGTAATCTGGGAACCTCCTGTCTCAGAATACTGCTACCTTCACCCTGCCATAAGTATGCAGCTAGTTGACAGCTGGCTTCAAGGCATGCTTCCCTGTGAGAGCTAAGGACAGGGCACAACCCTCCCGCATCCTGCTTGACTGTGGAAGGAGCTGCTAACGTCCTCATGTTAGTGGCAGGGAAAGGTTGTGAGAAAAGCATGTGGAATCGTCGTGCCTGAACCCACGTGTATCTGAGTTGAATACAGCGATTTCCAAAGTCCTTCTTCATCAGAGTGTAGTAGGTTCCCCCTCGCATGTCGGAGTGGGTAGCAGACATCTGCCTCCCCTGCATACCCACTTCTGAGAGTTGAGCTTATGGCCTGTAACCCTACCTCCTGCCTGCAGCTACCTTTCGTTCCAAAAGGCCTAGGCTCGCTGCTTCACCGAAGTGTTGGGAGAGGTAACTGGAATCTCCCGGCACACAAGACTAGTGCCTCCAAGCTCAATCCAGCGATTTCCCAGTAATTCCTGGGGTAGACTGGTGCTACATACTAAGTTCCATATGTGAGAAGATAGCTGAACGCCTTGTCCACAATCATCTTACTGCTGAGAGTTGAGCTCCGCCTCAGTCCCTCACAGTTCCACACTGCCTGCAGAGTGAGTTTCGCACGTCTTCACCAGAGACGTTTGCCAGAGGCTTCTGAGACGCAAGTTAACAATGCAGACCTGGAGGGTATCTCCAGGTGCAGTAGAGTGGTAATCTCGGAACCACCTTAGTCAGAATACTGCTACCTTCACACTGTCATAAGAATGCAGCTAGTTGAGAGCTGGCTTCTAGGCATGCTTCCCTGTGAGAGCTGAGGACAGGGCAGAACCCTCCCGCATCCTGCCTGACTGTAGACGTACCTGCTAACCTCCTTATGTTAGTGGCTGGGATAGGTTGTGGGAAAAGCATGTGTAAGCATTGGGCCTGAACTCCCGTGTATCTGAGTTGAATACAGCGATTTCCAACATCCTTCTTCAATAGGAGTGTAGCTAGGTTCCAACTCCCATGTCCGAGTGGGTAGCAGACATCTGCCTCCCATGCATACACACTTCTGAGAGTTGAGCTTATGGCCTGTAACCCTCCATCGTGCCTGCCGCTACCTTTCGTTTCCAAACGGCCTAGGCTCGCTGCTTGACGCAAGTGTTGGGAGAGGTAATTGGAATTTCCCGGCACACAAGACGAGTGCCTCCAACCTCAATCAAGCGATTTCCTAGTAATTCCTGGGGTAGACTGGTGCTACATACTAAGTTCCATACGTGAGTAGGTAGTTGAACGCCTTGTCCAAAAACATCTTACTTCTGAGAGTTGAGCTCACCCTCAGTCCCTCACAGTTCCACACTGCCTGCAGAGTGAGTTTCGCAGGTCTTCACCAGAGACGTTTGCCAGAGGCTTCTGAGACGCAAGTTAACAATGCAGACCTGGAGGGTATCTCCAGGTGCAGTAGAGTGGTAATCTGGGAACCTCCTGTCTCAGAATACTGCTACCTTCACCCTGCCATAAGTATGCAACTAGTTGACAGCTGGCTTCAAGGCATGCTTCCCTGTGAGAGCTAAGGACAGGGCACAACCCTCCCACATCCTGCTTGACTGTAGAAGGAGCTGCTAACGTCCTCATGTTAGTGGCAGGGAAAGGTTGTGAGAAAAGCATGTGGAATAGTTGTGCCTGAACCCACGTGTATCTGAGTTGAATACAGCGATTTCCAAAGTCCTTCTTCATCAGAGTGTAGCTAGTTTCCCCCTCGCATGTCCGAGTGGGTAGCAGACATCTGCCTCCCCTGCATACCCACTTCTGAGAGTTGAGCTTATGGCCTGTAACCCTACCTCCTGCCTGCAGCTACCTTTCGCTTCCAAAAGGCTTAGGCTCGCTGCTTCACCGAAGTGTTGGGAGAGGTAACTGGAATCTCCCGGCACACAAGACTAGTGCCTCCAAGCTCAATCAAGCGATTTCCCAGTAATTCCTGGGATAGACTGGTGCTACATACTAAGTTCCATATGTGAGAAGATAGCTGAACGCCTTGTCCACAATCATCTTACTGCTGAGAGTTGAGCTCCGCCTCAGTCCCTCACAGTTCCACACTGCCTGCAGAGTGAGTTTCGCACGTCTTCACCAGAGACGTTTGCCACAGGCTTCTGAGACGCACGTTAACAATGCAGACCTGGAGGGTATCTCCAGGTGCAGTAGAGTGGTAATCTCGGAACCACCTTAGTCAGAATACTGCTACCTTCACACTGTCATAAGAATGCAGCTAGTTGAGAGCTGGCTTCTAGGCATGCTTCCCTGTGAGAGCTGAGGACAGGGCAGAACCCTCCCGCATCCTGCCTGACTGTAGACGTACCTGTTAACCTCCTTATGTTAGTGGCTGGGATAGTTTGTGGGAAAAGCATGTGTAAGCATTGGGCCTGAACTCCCGTGTATCTGAGTTGAATACAGCGATTTCCAACATCCTTCTTCAATAGGAGTGTAGCTAGGTTCCAACTCCCATGTCCGAGTGGGTAGCAGACATCTGCCTCCCATGCATACACACTTCTGAGAGTTGAGCTTATGGCCTGTAACCCTCCATCGTGCCTGCCGCTACCTTTCGCTTCCAAAAGGCCTAGGCTCGCTGCTTGACGCAAGTGTTGGGAGAGGTAATTGGAATCTCCCGGCACACAAGACGAGTGCCTCCAAGCTCAATCAAGCGATTTCCTAGTAATTCCTGGGGTAGACTGGTGCTACATACTAAGTTCCATACGTGAGTAGGTAGTTGAACGCCTTGTCCAAAAACATCTTACTTCTGAGAGTTGAGCTCACCGTCAGTCCCTCACAGTTCCACACTGCCTGCAGAGTGAGTTTCGCACTTCTTCACCAGAGACGTTTGCCAGAGGCTTCTGAGACGCAAGTTAACAATGCAGACCTGGAGGGTATCTCCAGGTGCAGTAGAGTGGTAATCTGGGAACCTCCTGTCTCAGAATACTGCTACCTTCACCCTGCCATAAGTATGCAGCTAGTTGACAGCTGGCTTCAAGGCATGCTTCCCTGTGAGAGCTAAGGACAGGGCACAACCCTCACGCATCCTGCTTGACTGTAGAAGGAGCTGCTAACGTCCTCATTTTAGTGGCAGGGAAAGGTTGTGAGAAAAGCATGTGGAATCGTTGTGCCTGAACCCACGTGTATCTGAGTTGAATACAGCGATTTCCAATGGCCTTCTTCAATCAGAGTGTAGCTAGTTTCCAACTCCCATGTCAGAGTGGGTAGCAGACATCTGTCTCCCCTGCATACACACTTCTGAGAGTTGAGCTTAAGGCCTGTACCTCCCCATCCAGCCTGCTGGTTCCTTTCATTTCTAAAAGGCCTAGGTTCGCTGTTTGACGGAAGTGTTCGGAGAGGTAATTGGAGTCTCCCGGCACACAAGAAGAGTGCCTCCAAGCTCAATCCAGCGATTTCCTAGTAATTCCTGTGGAAGACTGGTGTGACATACTAAGTTCCATACGTGAGTAGGTAGTTGAACGCCTTGTCCAAAAACATCTTACTTCTGAGAGTTGAGCTCACCCTCAGTCCCTCACAGTTCCACACTGCCTGCAGAGTGAGTTTCGCAGGTCTTCACCAGAGACGTTTGCCAGAGGCTTCTGAGACGCAAGTTAACAATGCAGACCTGGAGGGTATCTCCAGGTGCAGTAGAGTGGTAATCTCGGAACCACCTTAATCAGAATACTGCTACCTTCACACTGTCATAAGAATGCAGCTAGTTGAGAGCTGGCTTCAAGGCATGCTTCCCTGTGAGAGCTGAGGACAGGGCAGGACCCTCCCGCATCCTGCCTGACTGTAGACTTACCTGCTAACCTCTTTTTGTTAGTGGCTGGGATAGTTTGTGGGAAAAGCATGTGTAAGCATTGGGCCTGAACTCCCGTGTATCTGAGTTGAATACAGCGATTTCCAAAGTCCTTCTTCAATAGGAGTGTAGCTAGGTTTCAACTCCCATGACCGAGTGGGTAGCAGACATCTGCCACCCATGCATACACACTTCTGAGAGTTGAGCTTATGGCCTGTAACCCAACATCCTGCCTGCCGCTACCTTTCGCTTCCAAAATGCCTAGGTTCGCTGCTTGACGCAAGTGTTGGGAGAGGTAACTGGAATCTCCCGGCACACAAGACGAGTGCCTCCAAGCTCAATCAAGCGATTTCCTAGTAATTCCTGGTGTAGACTGGTGCTACATACTAAGTTCCATACGTGAGTAGGTAGTTGAAAGCCTTGTCCAAAAACATCTTACTTCTGAGAGTTGAGCTCACCCTCAGTCCCTCACAGTTCCACACTGCCTGCAGAGTGAGTTTCGGACGTCTTCACCAGAGACGTTTGCCAGAGGCTTCTGAGACGCAAGTTAACAATGCAGACCTGGAGGGTATCTCCAGGTGCAGTAGAGTGGTAATCTGGGAACCTCCTGTCTCAGAATACTGCTACCTTCACCCTGCCATAAGTATGCAGCTAGTTGACAGCTGGCTTCAAGGCATGCTTCCCTGTGAGAGCTAAGGACAGGGCACAACCCTCCCGCATCCTGCTTGACTGTAGAAGGAGCTGCTAACGTCCTCATGTTAGTGGCAGGGAAAGGTTGTGAGAAAAGCATGTGGAATCGTTGTGCCTGAACCCACGTGTATCTGAGTTGAATACAGCGATTTCCAACGTCCTTCTTCATCAGAGTGTAGCTAGGTTCCCCCTCGCATGTCGGAGTGGGTAGCAGACATCTGCCTCCCCTGCATACCCACTTCTGAGAGTTGAGCTTATGGCCTGTAACCCTACCTCCTGCCTGCAGCTACCTTTCGCTTCCAAAAGGCCTAGGCTCGCTGCTTCACCGAAGTGTTGGGAGAGGTAACTGGAATCTCCCGGCACACAAGACTAGTGCCACCAAGCTCAATCCAGCGATTTCCCAGTAATTCCTGGGGTAGACTGGTGCTACATACTAAGTTCCATATGTGAGAAGGTAGCTGAACGCCTTGTCCAAAATCATCTTACTGCTGAGAGTTGAGCTCACCCTCAGTCCCTCACAGTTCCACACTGCCTGCAGAGTGAGTTTCGCAGGTCTTCACCAGAGACGTTTGCCAGAGGCTTCTGAGACGCAAGTTAACAATGCAGACCTGGAGGGTATCTCCAGGTGCAGTAGAGTGGTAATCTGGGAACCTCCTTACTCAGAATACTGCTACCTTCACACTGTCATAAGAATGCAGCTAGTTGAGAGCTGGCTTCTAGGCATGCTTCCCTGTGAGAGCTGAGGACAGGGGAGGACCCTCCCGCATCCTGCCTGACTGTAGACTTACCTGCTAACCTCTTTCTGTTAGTGGCTGGGATAGTTTGTGGGAAAAGCGTGTGTAAGCATTGGGCCTGAACTCCCGTGTATCTGAGTTGAATACAGCGATTTCCAATGGCCTTCTTCAATCAGAGTGTAGCTAGTTTCCAACTCCCATGTCAGAGTGGGTAACAGACATCTGTCTCCCCTGCATACACACTTCTGAGAGTTGAGCTTAAGGCCTGTACCTCCCCATCCAGCCTTCTGGTTCCTTTCACTTCTAAAAGGCCTAGCCTCGCTGTTTGACGGAAGTGTTGGGAGAGGTAATTGGAATCTCCCGGCAAACAAGACTAGTGCCTCCAAGCTCATTCCAGCGATTGCCTAGTAATTCGTGTGGTAGACTGGTGCTACATACTAAGTTCCATACGTGAGAATGTAGCTGAAGGCCTTGTCCAAAAGCATCTTACTTCTGAGAGTTGAGCTCACCCTCAGTCCCTCACAGTTCCACACTGCCTGCAGAGTGAGTTTCGCAGGTCTTCACCAGAGACGTTTGCCAGAGGCTTCTGAGACGCAAGTTAACAATGCAGACCTGGAGGGTATCTCCAGGTGCAGTAGAGTGTTAATCTCGGAACCACCTTACTCAGAATACTGCTACCTTCACCCTGTCATAAGAATGCAGCTAGTTGAGAGCTGGCTTCAAGGCATGCTTCCCTGTGAGAGCTGAGGACAGGGCAGGACCCTCCCGCATCCTGCCTGACTGTAGACTTACCTGCTAACCTCTTTTTGTTAGTGGCTGGGATAGTTTGTGGGAAAAGCATGTGTAAGCATTGGGCCTGAACTCCCGTGTATCTGAGTTGAATACAGCGATTTCCAAAGTCCTTCTTCAATAGGAGTGTAGCTAGGTTCCAACTCCCATGTCCGAGTGGGTAGCAGACATCTGCCACCCATGCATACACACTTCTGAGAGTTGAGCTTATGGCCTGTAACCCAACATCCTGCCTGCCGCTACCTTTCGCTTCCAAAATGCCTAGGTTCGCTGCTTGACGCAAGTGTTGGGAGAGGTAACTGGAATCTCCCGGCACACAAGACGAGTGCCTCCAAGCTCAATCAAGCGATTTCCTAGTAATTCCTGGTGTAGACTGGTGCTACATACTAAGTTCCATACGTGAGTAGGTAGTTGAACGCCTTGTCCAAAAACATCTTACTTCTGAGAGTTGAGCTCACCCTCAGTCCCTCACAGTTCCACACTGCCTGCAGAGTGAGTTTCGGACGTCTTCACCAGAGACGTTTGCCAGAGGCTTCTGAGACGCAAGTTAACAATGCAGACCTGGAGGGTATCTCCAGGTGCAGTAGAGTGGTAATCTGGGAACCTCCTGTCTCAGAATACTGCTACCTTCACCCTGCCATAAGTATGCAGCTAGTTGACAGCTGGCTTCAAGGCATGCTTCCCTGTGAGAGCTAAGGACAGGGCACAACCCTCCCGCATCCTGCTTGACTGTAGAAGGAGCTGCTAACGTCCTCATGTTAGTGGCAGGGAAAGGTTGTGAGAAAAGCATGTGGAATCGTTGTGCCTGAAACCACGTGTATCTGAGTTGAATACAGCGATTTCCAAAGTCCTTCTTCATCAGAGTGTAGCTAGGTTCCCCCTCGCATGTCGGAGTGGGTAGCAGACATCTGCCTCCCCTGCATACCCACTTCTGAGAGTTGAGCTTATGGCCTGTACCTCCCCATCCAGCCTGCTGTTTCCTTTCATTTCTAAAAGGCCTAGGTTCGCTGTTTGACGGAAGTGTTGGGAGAGGTAACTGGAATCTCCCCGCACACAAGACTAGTGCCTCCAAGCTCAATCCAGCGATTTCCCAGTAATTCCTGGGGTAGACTGGTGCTACATACTAAGTTCCATATGTGAGAAGATAGCTGAACGCCTTGTCCACAATCATCTTACTGCTGAGAGTTGAGCTCCGCCTCAGTCCCTCACAGTTCCACACTGCCTGCAGAGTGAGTTTCACACGTCTTCACCAGAGACGTTTGCCACAGGCTTCTGAGACGCAAGTTAACAATGCAGACCTGGAGGGTATCTCCAGGTGCAGTAGAGTGGTAATCTGGGAACCTCCTGTCTCAGAATACTGCTACCTTCACCCTGCCATAAGTATGCAGCTAGTTGACAGCTGGCTTCAAGGCATGCTTCCCTGTGAGAGCTAAGGACAGGGCACAACCCTCCCGCATCCTGCTTGACTGTAGAAGGAGCTGCTAACGTCCTCATGTTAGTGGCAGGGAAAGGTTGTGAGAAAAGCATGTGGAATCGTTGTGCCTGAACCCACGTGTATCTGAGTTGAATACAGCGATTTCCAAAGTCCTTCTTCATCAGAGTGTAGCTAGGTTCCCCCTCGCATGTCGGACTGGGTAGCAGACATCTGCCTCCCCTGCATACCCACTTCTGAGAGTTGAGCTTATGGCCTGTAACCCTACCTCCTGCCTGCAGCTACCTTTCGCTTCCAAAAGGCCTAGGCTCGCTGCTTCACCGAAGTGTTGGGAGAGGTAACTGGAATCTCCCGGCACACAAGACTAGTGCCACCAAGCTCAATCCAGCGATTTCCCAGTAATTCCTGGGGTAGACTGGTGCTACATACTAAGTTCCATATGTGAGAAGGTAGCTGAACGCCTTGTCCAAAATCATCTTACTGCTGAGAGTTGAGCTCACCCTCAGTCCCTCACAGTTCCACACTGCCTGCAGAGTGAGTTTCGCAGGTCTTCACCACAGACGTTTGGCAGAGGCTTCTGAGACGCAAGTTAACAATGCAGACCTGGAGGGTATCTCCAGGTGCAGTAGAGTGGTAATCTGGGAATCTCGTTACTCAGAATACTGCTACCTTCACACTGTCATAAGAATGCAGCTAGTTGAGAGCTGGCTTCTAGGCATGCTTCCCTGTGAGAGCTGAGGACAGGGGAGGACCCTCCCGCATCCTGCCTGACTGTAGACTTACCTGCTAACCTCTTTCTGTTAGTGGCTGGGATAGTTTGTGGGAAAAGCGTGTGTAAGCATTGGGCCTGAACTCCCGTGTATCTGAGTTGAATACAGCGATTTCCAATGGCCTTCTTCAATCAGAGTGTAGCTAGTTTCCAACTCCCATGTCAGAGTGGGTAACAGACATCTGTCTCCCCTGCATACACACTTCTGAGAGTTGAGCTTAAGGCCTGTACCTCCCCATCCAGCCTGCTGGTTCCTTTCACTTCTAAAAGGACTAGGCTCGCTGTTTGACGGAAGTGTTGGGAGAGGTAATTGGAATCTCCCGGCAAACAAGACTAGTGCCTCCAAGCTCATTCCAGCGATTGCCTAGTAATTCGTGTGGTAGACTGGTGCTACATACTAAGTTCCATACGTGAGAATGTAGCTGAAGGCCTTGTCCAAAAGCATCTTACTTCTGAGAGTTGAGCTCACCCTCAGTCCCTCACAGTTCCACACTGCCTGCAGAGTGAGTTTCGCAGGTCTTCACCAGAGACGTTTGCCAGAGGCTTCTGAGACGCAAGTTAACAATGCAGACCTGGAGGGTATCTCCAGGTGCAGTAGAGTGTTAATCTCGGAACCACCTTACTCAGAATACTGCTACCTTCACACTGTCATAAGAATGCAGCTAGTTGAGAGCTGGCTTCAAGGCATGCTTCCCTGTGAGACCTGAGGACAGGGCAGGACCCTCCCGCATCCTGCCTGACTGTAGACTTACCTGCTAACCTCTTTTTGTTAGTGGCTGGGATAGTTTGTGGGAAAAGCATGTGTAAGCATTGGGCCTGAACTCCCGTGTATCTGAGTTGAATACAGCGATTTCCAATGGCCTTCTTCAATCAGAGTGTAGCTAGTTTCCAACTCCCATGTCAGAGTGGGTAACAGACATCTGTCTCCCCTGCATACACACTTCTGAGAGTTGAGCTTAAGGCCTGTACCTCCCCATCCAGCCTGCTGGTTCCTTTCACTTCTAAAAGGCCTAGCCTCGCTGTTTGACGGAAGTGTTGGGAGAGGTAATTGGAATCTCCCGGCAAACAAGACTAGTGCCTCCAAGCTGAATCCAGCGATTTCCTAGTAATTCCTGTGGTAGACTGGTGCTACATACTAAGTTCCATACGTGAGAAGGAAGGTGAACGCCTTGTCCAAAAGCATCTTACTTCTGAAAGTTGAGCTCACCCTCAGTCCCTCACAGTTCCACACTGCCTGCAGAGTGAGTTTCGCAGGTCTTCACCAGAGACGTTTGCCACAGGCTTCTGAGACGCAAGTTAACAATGCAGACCTGGAGGGTATCTCCAGGTGCAGTAGAGTGGTAATCTTGGAACCTCCTGACTCAGAATACTGCTACCTTCACACTGCCATAAGAATGCAGCTAGTTGAGAGCTGGCTTCTAGGCATGCTTTCCTGGGAGTGCTGAGGACAGGGCAGAACCCTCACGCATCCTGCCTGACTGTAGGCGTAGCTGCTAACATCCTAAATTTAGTGGCTGAGAGAGGTTTTGGAGAAAGCATGTGTAAGCATTGGGCCTGAACTCCTGTGTATCTGAGTTGAATACAGCGATATCCAATGGCCTTCTTCAATCAGAGTGTAGCTAGTTTCCAACTCCCATGTCAGAGTGGGTAGCAGACATCTGTCTCCCCTGCATACACACTTCTGAGAGTTGAGCTTAAGGCCTGTACCTCCCCAGCCTGCCTGCTGGTTCCTTTCATTTCTAAAAGGCCTAGGTTCGCTGTTTGACGGAAGTGTTGGGAGAGGTAATTGGAGTCTCCCGGCACACAAGAAGAGTGCCTCCAAGCTCAATCCAGCGATTTCCTAGTAATTCCTGTGGAAGACTGGTGTGACATACTAAGTTCCATACGTGAGTAGGTAGTTGAACGCCTTGTCCAAAAACATCTTACTTCTGAGAGTTGAGCTCACCCTCAGTCCCTCACAGTTCCACACTGCCTTCAGAGTGAGTTTCGGACGTCTTCACCAGAGACGTTTGCCAGAGGCTTCTGAGACGCAAGTTAACAATGCAGACCTGGAGGGTATCTCCAGGTGCAGTAGAGTGGTAATCTGGGAACCTCCTGTCTCAGAATACTGCTACCTTCACCCTGCCATAAGTATGCAGCTAGTTGACAGCTGGCTTCAAGGCATGCTTCCCTGTGAGAGCTAAGGACAGGGCACAACCCTCCCGCATCCTGCTTGACTGTGGAAGGAGCTGCTAACGTCCTCATGTTAGTGGCAGGGAAAGGTTGTGAGAAAAGCATGTGGAATCGTTGTGCCTGAACCCACGTGTATCTGAGTTGAATACAGCGATTTCCAAAGTCCTTCTTCATCAGAGTGTAGTAGGTTCCCCCTCGCATGTCGGAGTGGGTAGCAGACATCTGCCTCCCCTGCATACCCACTTCTGAGAGTTGAGCTTATGGCCTGTAACCCTACCTCCTGCCTGCAGCTACCTTTCGTTCCAAAAGGCCTAGGCTCGCTGCTTCACCGAAGTGTTGGGAGAGGTAACTGGAATCTCCCGGCACACAAGACTAGTGCCTCCAAGCTCAATCCAGCGATTTCCCAGTAATTCCTGGGGTAGACTGGTGCTACATACTAAGTTCCATATGTGAGAAGATAGCTGAACGCCTTGTCCACAATCATCTTACTGCTGAGAGTTGAGCTCCGCCTCAGTCCCTCACAGTTCCACACTGCCTGCAGAGTGAGTTTCGCACGTCTTCACCAGAGACGTTTGCCAGAGGCTTCTGAGACGCAAGTTAACAATGCAGACCTGGAGGGTATCTCCAGGTGCAGTAGAGTGGTAATCTCGGAACCACCTTAGTCAGAATACTGCTACCTTCACACTGTCATAAGAATGCAGCTAGTTGAGAGCTGGCTTCTAGGCATGCTTCCCTGTGAGAGCTGAGGACAGGGCAGAACCCTGCCGCATCCTGCCTGACTGTAGACGTACCTGCTAACCTCCTTATGTTAGTGGCTGGGATAGGTTGTGGGAAAAGCATGTGTAAGCATTGGGCCTGAACTCCCGTGTATCTGAGTTGAATACAGCGATTTCCAACATCCTTCTTCAATAGGAGTGTAGCTAGGTTCCAACTCCCATGTCCGAGTGGGTAGCAGACATCTGTCTCCCCTGCATACACACTTCTGAGAGTTGAGCTTAAGGCCTGTACCTCCCCATCCAGGCTGCTGGTTCCTTTCATTTCTAAAAGGCCTAGGTTCGCTGTTTAACGGAAGTGTTGGGAGAGGTAATTGGAGTCTCCCGGCACACAAGAAGAGTTCCACCAAGCTCAATCCAGCGATTTCCTAGTAATTCCTGTGGAAGACTGGTGTGACATACTAAGTTCCATACGTGAGTAGGTAGTTGAACGCCTTGCCAAAAACATCTTACTTCTGAGAGTTGAGCTCACCCTCAGTCCCTCACAGTTCCACACTGCCTGCAGAGTGAGTTTCGCACGTCTTCACCAGAGACGTTTGCCAGAGGCTTCTGAGACGCAAGTTAACAATGCAGACCTGGAGGGTATCTCCAGGTGCAGTAGAGTGGTAATCTGGGAACCTCCTGTCTCAGAATACTGCTACCTTCACCCTGCCATAAGTATGCAGCTAGTTGACAGCTGGCTTCAAGGCATGCTTCCCTGTGAGAGCTAAGGACAGGGCACAACCCTCCCGCATCCTGCTTGACTGTAGAAGGAGCTGCTAACGTCCTCATGTTAGTGGCAGGGAAAGGTTGTGAGAAAAGCATGTGGAATCGTTGTGCCTGAACCCACGTGTATCTGAGTTGAATACAGCGATTTCCAAAGTCCTTCTTCATCAGAGTGTAGCTAGGTTCCCCCTCGCATGTCGGAGTGGGTAGCAGACATCTGCCTCCCCTGCATACCCACTTCTGAGAGTTGAGCTTATGGCCTGTAACCCTACCTTCTGCCTGCAGCTACCTTTCGCTTCCAAAAGGCCTAGGCTCGCTGCTTCACCGAAGTGTTGGGAGAGGTAACTGGAATCTGCCGGCACACAAGACTAGTGCCTCCAAGCTCAATCCAGCGATTTCCCAGTAATTCCTGGGGTAGACTGGTGCTACATACTAAGTTCCATATGTGAGAAGATAGCTGAACGCCTTGTCCACAATCATCTTACTGCTGAGAGTTGAGCTCCGCCTCAGTCCCTCACAGTTCCACACTGCCTGCAGAGTGAGTTTCGCACGTCTTCACCAGAGACGTTTGCCACAGGCTTCTGAGACGCAAGTTAACAATGCAGACCTGGAGGGTATCTCCAGGTGCAGTAGAGTGGTAATCTCGGAACCACCTTAGTCAGAATACTGCTACCTTCACACTGTCATAAGAATGCAGCTAGTTGAGAGCTGGCTTCTAGGCATGCTTCCCTGTGAGAGATGAGGACAGGGCAGAACCCTCCCGCATCCTGCCTGACTGTAGACGTACCTGCTAACCTCCTTATGTTAGTGGCTGGGATAGGTTGTGGGAAAAGCATGTGTAAGCATTGGGCCTGAACTCCCGTGTATCTGAGTTGAATACAGCGATTTCCAACATCCTTCTTCAATAGGAGTGTAGCTAGGTTCCAACTCCCATGTCCGAGTGGGTAGCAGACATCTGCCTCCCATGCATACACACCTCTGAGAGTTGAGCTTATGGCCTGTAACCCTCCATCGTGCCTGCTGCTACCTTTCGCTTCCAAAAGGCCTAGGCTCGCTGCTTGACGCAAGTGTTGGGAGAGGTAATTGGAATCTCCCGGCACACAAGACGAGTGCCTCCAAGCTCAATCAAGCGATTTCCTAGTAATTCCTGGGGTAGACTGGTGCTACATACTAAGTTCCATACGTGAGTAGGTAGTTGAACGCCTTGTCCAAAAACATCTAACTTCTGAGAGTTGAGCTCACCCTCAGTCCCTCACAGTTCCACACTGCCTGCAGAGTGAGTTTCGCACGTCTTCACCAGAGACGTTTTCCAGAGGCCTCTGAGACGCAAGTTAACAATGCAGACCTGGAGGGTATCTCCAGGTGCAGTAGAGTGGTAATCTGGGAACCTCCTGTCTCAGAATACTGCTACCTTCACCCTGCCATAAGTATGCAGCTAGTTGACAGCTGGCTTCAAGGCATGCTTCCCTGTGAGAGCTGAGGACAGGGCAGAACCCTCCCGCATCCTGCCTGACTGTAGAAGGAGCTGCTAACGTCCTCATGTTAGTGGCAGGGAAAGGTTGTGAGAAAAGCATGTGGAATCGTCGTGCCTGAACCCACGTGTATCTGAGTTGAATACAGCGATTACCAAAGTCCTTTTTCATCAGAGTGTAGCTAGTTTCCAACTCCCATGTCAGAGTGGGTAACAGACATCTGTCTCCCCTGCATACACACTTCTGAGAGTTGAGCTTAAGGCCTGTACCTCCCCATCCAGCCTGCTGGTTCCTTTCACTTCTAAAAGGCCTAGCCTCGCTGTTTGACGGAAGTGTTGGGAGAGGTAATTGGAATCTCCCGGCAAACAAGACTAGTGCCTCCAAGCTCATTCCAGCGATTGCCTAGTAATTCGTGTGGTAGACTGGTGCTACATACTAAGTTCCATACGTGAGAATGTAGCTGAACGCCTTGTCCAAAAGCATCTTACTTCTGAGAGTTGAGCTCACCCTCAGTCCCTCACAGTTCCACACTGCCTGCAGAGTGAGTTTCGCAGGTCTTCACCAGAGACGTTTGCCAGAGGCTTCTGAGACGCAAGTTAACAATGCAGACCTGGAGGGTATCTCCAGGTGCAGTAGAGTGGTAATCTCGGAACCACCTTACTCAGAATACTGCTACCTTCACACTGTCATAAGAATGCAGCTAGTTGAGAGCTGGCTTCAAGGCATGCTTCCCTGTGAGAGCTGAGGACAGGGAAGGACCCTCCCGCATCCTGCCTGACTGTAGACTTACCTGCTAACCTCTTTTTGTTAGTGGCTGGGATAGTTTGTGGGAAAAGCATGTGTAAGCATTGGGCCTGAACTGCCGTGTATCTGAGTTGAATACAGCGATTTCCAAAGTCCTTCTTCAATAGGAGTGTAGCTAGGTTCCAACTCCCATGTCCGAGTGGGTAGCAGACATCTGCCACCCATGCATACACACTTCTGAGAGTTGAGCTTATGGCCTGTAACCCAACATCCTGCCTGCCGCTACCTTTCGCTTCCAAAATGCCTAGGTTCGCTGCTTGACGCAAGTGTTGAGAGAGGTAACTGGAATCTCCCGGCACACAAGACGAGTGACTCCAAGCTAAATCAAGCGATTTCCTAGTAATTCCTGGGGTAGACTGGTGCTACATACTAAGTTCCATACGTGAGTAGGTAGTTGAACGCCTTGTCCAAAAACATCTTACTTCTGAGAGTTGAGCTCACCCTCAGTCCCTCACAGTTCCACACTGCCTGCAGAGTGAGTTTCGCACGTCTTCACCAGAGACGTTTGCCAGAGGCTTCTGAGACGCAAGTTAACAATGCAGACCTGGAGGGTATCTCCAGGTGCAGTAGAGTGGTAATCTGGGAACCTCCTGTCTCAGAATACTGCTACCTTCACCCTGCCATAAGTATGCAGCTAGTTGACAGCTGGCTTCAAGGCATGCTTCCCTGTGAGAGCTAAGGACAGGGCACAACCCTCCCGCATCCTGCTTGACTGTAGAAGGAGCTGCTAACGTCCTCATGTTAGTGGCAGGGAAAGGTTGTGAGAAAAGCATGTGGAATCGTTGTGCCTGAACCCACGTGTATCTGAGTTGAATACAGCGATTTCCAAAGTCCTTCTTCATCAGAGTGTAGCTAGGTTCCCCCTCGCATGTCGGAGAGGGTAGCAGACATCTGCCTCCCCTGCATACCCACTTCTGAGAGTTGAGCTTATGGCCTGTAACCCTACCTTCTGCCTGCAGCTACCTTTCGCTTCCAAAAGGCCTAGGCTCGCTGCTTCACCGAAGTGTTGGGAGAGGTAACTGGAATCTCCCGGCAACAAGACTAGTGCCACCAAGCTCAATCCAGCGATTTCCCAGTAATTCCTGCGGTAGACTGGTGCTACATACTAAGTTCGATACGTGAGAATGTAGCTGAACGCCTTGTCCACAATCATCTTACTGCTGAGAGTTGAGCTCACCCTCAGTCCCTCACAGTTCCACACTGCCTGCAGAGTGAGTTTCGCACTTCTTCACCAGAGACGTTTGCCACAGGCTTCTGAGACGCAAGTTAACAATGCAGACCTGGAGGGTATCTCCAGGTGCAGTAGAGTGGTAATCTTGGAACCTTCTGACTCAGAATACTGCTACCTTCACACTGCCATAAGAATGCAGCTAGTTGATAGCTGGCTTCTAGGCATGCTTCCCTGGGAGTGCTGAGGACAGGGCAGAACCCTCCCGCATCCTGCCTGACTGTAGGCGCAGCTGCTAACATCCTAATATTAGTGGCTGAGAGAGGTTGCGGGAAAAGCATGTTTAAGCATTGGGCCTGAACTCCTGTGTATCTGAGTTGAATACAGCGATTTCCAATGGCCTTCTTCAATCAGAGTGTAGCTAGTTTCCAACTCCCATGTCAGAGTGGGTAACAGACATCTGTCTCCCCTGCATACACACTTCTGAGAGTTGAGCTTAAGGCCTGTACCTCCCCATCCAGCCTGCTGGTTCCTTTCACTTCTAAAAGGCCTAGCCTCGCTGTTTGACGGAAGTGTTGGGAGAGGTAATTGGAATCTCCCGGCATA
>NW_027326546.1:0-32362 GCF_048164855.1 Canis lupus baileyi
CCATTTCTTGTCCCCTCTAGTAATAGCTAAGACTTAATTAGCACTTACTGCATCCCAAACATTGTTCTAAGCACTTCATGACTGTTACAGCATTTAATTCTCACAGCAACCCTGTGATATTGGCACCCTTATCATTTCCACTTCATGATGAGGAAAGTGAGCACAGAGGTGGAAAGTGACTTGCCCAAGGTCACACAACCAGCAATCCTTCCAGAAAGTCTGGTTCTAATATCTGTGGCTGACCTGGATCTCTCCCTTTTCTGATCACGCTGTATTTATTTATGTGTTTATTTGCTTGGCATAACTTTGACCTTTCTTGCTCACCATGCGCTTTATATGGATAGGTCTGGTCTCAACCCCGAAGGTGGTAAGCCCCTTGAGGGTGGGACCAATTTGTCATATACTTGCAGCTTCCCCCTAGACTGGGGCAAGCCCTTCTATGTACCTTTATATCGTGAATCATGCTATTCACTAATTTCCTCCTGCCTAGTCCTCAGTCCACTTTCTTCAACCACCTGTTCAGGCTACAGCCCCAGACTTTCTCTTCCTCCTCCTGGTCCTTCACCATCACACACCACAACCAGTAGGCTGTCCAACACTTGAATACTATACAACCACATTGTGTGTACACTGGCTTAACTTCAAGACTATGAGCAAAACCCAAGCCTGTGTCAATCCCCTAGTCCTCTGCCCTAAATCAAGATACATTTTGCATACTTTGCTGTGTTGTCTAAGTTGGTAGCTTGTAGCCACATGTGGCTATTTAAATTTAAATTTAATTAAATTAAAATTTCATTTCCTCAGTCCCACTTTTCAGTAGCCACATGTCGAGTGCTCAACAGCCACTTGTGGCTAGTGACTACCAGAATGGAATAGCACAGACAGAGAACATGTCCATCACTGCAGAAAATCCTTACTGGAGAGTGAGTGCTACTTCAGAGGCTAGCATAGCTGATTTTTCTCTTGAAGACTAAATAATATTATTTCTCTTTTGCCAGCTTCTATAGACTCCTACACATTGCTACTCAAATCCCATTCATGTCGGCCCTAATTTGCAGGACCTAATTTGCTGCCTGGGATGCAGGCTGGAGGATGCAGTGAGGGAAGCTCTTTCCTGACCCCTCTGGCTTCCAGGGAATATTGCCACACCTGAGTTCTGTGGGCTGCAGCCTTGCTTCTTCATGTGCGGAAACATTATCTGTATCAAACACATCCAAGCATATCCCATCTTGTTTGCCAGCACCCACCTGCCCGAGTTCCTGGCCCACAAAGGACATGGAAATGGAAGAGTTAACACAAAATTACACAACACACTTTTTCACTCTCACTGTAGACATATCTGGTTAAAAACAAAATGCGGGTCTTGGGCCCCATCTGCATGCATCTCCAGGGCGACAGATCCAGAAAATTTTTTTCATATTTTATATTTTTAAAAGATTTACTTATTTGAGAGAGAGCATGAAGTGGAGATGGAGGAGGAGTCTTAAGCAGATTCTGTGCTCAATCCCACAACCCTGAAATCATGACCTGAGCTAAAATCAAGAGTCAGACACTTAACCGGCTGTGCCACCAAAGTGCCCCCTCTCCCCCCTTTTTTTTGTATTTTATTTTTTTAAGATTTTATTAATTTATTTATTCATGAGAGACACACACAGAGAGAGAGAGAGGCAGAGACACAGGCAGAGGGAGAAGCAGGCTCCATGCAGGGACTGCATAGATCATCCCGGAACTCCAGGATCATGCCCTGAGCCAATGGCAGGCGCTAAACCGCTAAACCACCCGGGGATCTCCTTTTTTGTATTTTAAATGCATTTTCCTCTGACTTACACAGCTGACAGTCTTTAACCGTCTAGTCTACATTCTCTCTGCCTCTAGGGAGGAACTCAACAGCAGCAGCCATGGGTCCACCCCTCTCTTAAAATCAGTTAAATTCCTTAAACCTTGAGTGGTCAGTTCCTGCCAATACACCATCTCCACTGTGCCTCAAAAGAACTCACTTATGCTAATCAGGCCTACTCCCAGGGTGAAGGTGGGAGGTACAAAGTCACAGGCCAGGTGGCAAACTGGCCCAGGGAAAGAGACTCATGTAGGGCCCCAGGTCCCAGAGAGTGCTTCCTAAAAGCACCACACAACACTCTAGGGAGAGTTTCACACTCTTTTCTTTTCCTCTTCTACCTTATTTCTTTGGGTTACCCCTACACCTTCAGTGAATGTGTTAAATATTATGAGTTTGTCTTTGGAGAAAAAAAGCAGGAGCTTGCATCCATTGCTGCCACAGGGAGCAAAAATCCAAAGACCATGAACCTTGGCCGCCAAAGGGCAGCTGAGGTGACAGTCCTGAGCAGGGTGGACCTGGATGAATACGTAAGCTTTCAGCAGGAATGTTTCAGAAATATTTGCGAGAGAGGATCCGGGAGGACCAGAAGTGTGCTGGTGCAGAGGAAGGGCGGGGTCCTGCAGGAAAGAGACGGTGCCCTTAGAAGTGGAACTGAGGGGAGTCTAATGAAGAGCCTGAGTCCAACAGGAGGGCAGGGTTAAATTTAGGCAATCCACAAGGCGTAGGGACACACCCGAGGCAAGTTGCCTCCTCCTAGGCCCCAAGGGGCAAGGGACAGAGCAAGTCACCCAAAACTGGAAGAAGCTGTAGCTCAGGGAGAGGGCTGCTGGCTGGTAGCCAAGCCAGTTGGGCAGGAAGCAAGCCAGGGTTGGGGGGCGGAATACCCCAATACCTCTCACTTTCTGCCTCCAATCTCTTGCTGGTGTCTGTGCTGACTGGACCCAACCAGAAAGCAGCCATTCTCCCCAGGAGATCCGGAGGGGAAAATGGGGAATGTCCAGCTCAGGAGCGCAAGCTGTTTTCCCCCAGATATCCAAGGTGTCTGGAGACTTTGAAGGCATCCGGACTCCACACATACCAGAGCCACTGTCTGTAGCCAGTCTCTGTCTAGCACCTCAGCCTGCCTTCAGCCTTCCACAGCCCCTTCATGCTGGAAGCTGCCTCTCTCCCACTGTGTGATGGGCTCTAGCCCACCAGCGCCCCACAAGGTGGCATGTCATCAAGGCCTGGCCAGTCCTAACAGCCCACCTCCCCAGTCACTGGAGGTGGGGACATGAAGCAAGTAGAGTTAAATGGGATTCTTCCCGGAATTGTATCCTCCTCTTGTTACTCTGTTTCCTTCCTATCATCTGTTTGTCCATGGACAGAAGAGAGACGCTGTCTTTTCTCTGCCGGCATGATGTGAGTTTTGCCCACTCCCCCAATTACACAGAAGAATATCTAGGGGAGAAAGAGACCAACACAAAGACGCAGAGCTGAGAGGACAGAGAGCCTTCTGATACAGTGGATGTCTTAGAGCCCTTGAGAACATGTCAGTTTACTGGGCCAATAAGCCCCTCTTTTTGCTTAACCTGGCTTGATTTAGATTTCTATTACTTGTACTAGAAATGTTAGCACAAAAGCCCCAACTAACAGAAAACACAGTCAGACACACACCAACCTACTCTCTACATAGAAGTCCCCCCACACTTATGGGTCTCGATCCTTATAAAGTGCATTCATAGTAATCTGTCATCTCATCAGCCTCCATGAAAATGCTAAATCATTGTTACTTTACCATGATATATAAGAAGAAGCAACTTTTAAAAAATAAACCTAGATCAGTACACTATTTTTTAAATGTATTTTTTCAAGATTTTCTTTATTTGACAGAGAGAGAGCTAGCACAAACTGGGGGAGGAGCAGAGGCAGAGGAAGAAGCAGGCTCCCCACTGAGCAGGGAGCCTGACCTGGGGCTCAATCCCAGGACCCAGAGATCATGATTTAAGCTGAAGGCAGATGCTTAACTGACTGAGCCACTCAGGCCCCCCTAGATTAGTACACTATTAAAGACTGTATTATAGGGCAGCCCCGGTGGCTCAGCAGTTTAGCACCGCCTTCAGCCCAGGGCGTGATCCTGGAGACCTGGGATCAAGTCCCACATTGGGTGCCCTGCTTGGAGCCTGCTTTTCCCTCTGCCTGTGTCTCTGCCTGTCTCTCTCTCTCTCTCTCTCTCTCATGAATAAATAAAATCTTTAAAAAAAAGACTGTTTTATAATTTCTATTTTAATATATTCTTTAATAATATTCATAATATACAAGGACAAAGTTTGACTCTTCCACACTTAACAAGTGGTGCAATGCTGCTTAAGTTATTTTAAATTCAGTATGCAAGAAAGAGCATGGCTTAGCTACGAATTCAAAATGACACATCAATATTGTGTTTGGGCCCAAATGTGTATTAATATCTAGACTGAAATTTAACTATGTGTTACCGCCTTCCGAACAGCTTCCATGACCTGGTATTTGGAATTCTTGAATTTTGCACTTAAAAAAATCAATTACTTTATTATTATAATTTTCATGGTTTGTTTCTAAAAGAGGAGACACGAGCACTTTCTGGCTGCTATTTGCAAGTACTTCTCCAGAAATAACACACTGTGGGTTTGAATAATTTTATTCCCAATAAAGGAAAAGCCAAACTGGATAAAAATTTCTCCTTTTCACTTTTGTTTAGAAGAACTAGAGATACCCTGATATATTAAGAAATGATAATATGAATATAACTTATAGATCTGAGGTCAAAATAGAGAATTATCATTTTTATGTCCCTCATAAATAGATCATTCTCTTCTTTTTAACCATCTGAACCATTTTTAAGTGTACTATTCAGTAGCTCATTCTATTCTAACTCATATTCTTGATGCCTCCTCTCTCTAACCAATAATCCATTGTGAGGACAAGTTAAACAAGGGAATAAAAATAGTTGAAAGCAGGGCACCTGGATGGCTCAGTTGGTTGAGCATCTGCCTTGGGCCTCAGGTCTTGATCTCAGGGTCCTAGGATGAGCCCAGAATCTGGCTCTCTGCCCAGCAGGGAATCTGCTTCTCCCTCTCCTTCTGCCCCTCCTCCCTGCTAGTGCTCTCTCTCTCTCTCTCTCTCTCTCTCGTAAATAAAATCTTAAAAAAAAAAAAATAAAAATAGTTGGAAGCCATAAAATGGTGAAAACCACCACCCTAATGCGAAGCAGTCAGCAGGGTGATAAAGCAACCAAGGGGCTGATGCCCGAACAGGTCCAGCTAATCTCCACAAACTGCAGAGAACACCTAATCCACATCTAAGGCCTTTACAGTTGAAATTATAACAGACTCCATTACCATTTGAAAAAAATCCCAAACCTCAGAACACTCTCACAAACCTCTGGGCATCTGTTGGTACCAAAACTGAAGTTGGAAATCTCAGATTCATATCCTGGTTCCACCTCTCACTAGGTCTGTGACCCTGGGCAAGTTATTGCCTTTTTTTTTCCTTTCTTTTTTTTGGCTTTTTAAAAAATTTTTATTTATTTATGATAGTCACACACAGAGAGAGAGAGAGGCAGAGTCACAGGCAGAGGGAGAAGCAGGCTCCATGCACCGGGAGCCCGACATGGGATTCGATCCCGGGTCTCCAGGATTGTGCCCTGGGCCAAAGGCAGGCGCTAAACCGCTGCGCCACCCAGGGATCCCTTTTTTTCCTTTCTGATGCTTAGTTTGTGTATAGGTAAATGAAAACTTCAAATATCTACCCAGTGAGCTTGGCCAGATCACAATCCGGGCACACCACAGTCCGATGCAGAGTCAGGGAGAGAATGTCAGCTTCGACTCCGCTGATGCCTCCACTCTGATTTACTATCAAACCAGCAGATGGATAAAAGCTGCACAAAGGATAAAAGTGATAATGATACAAATCAGTGAACAGACACAGCTGGTCAAATGGTCCTAATAGGGTAAGGAGTCCACCGGGTCAGAGAAAACAAAAAGCCCTAACTCATTGTATCAGTAGGCTGGGATAGGACCATGGCACAATAGCAGTAGTTTTCAAAGCGTGGTCCCTGGACTGGCATTTTGAACCCCGGGACTCCTGAGAAATCAAAATTCATGGGCCCTAGCCCAGACCTACTGAACCAGGAACTTGGGGGCAGGGCCCACCAATTTGCATCTTGAGAAGCCCTCCGGGGAATTCTGGTGCCTGCTCAAATGTAAAATCCTGTACCACAGCATGAGGCGACTCCTTCTGGCACCAGTTTCACTTTCCTGTTCCCATGTCTTTCAGGGGCCTGTTTACCACCCAGAGTTACTTCGAGGATAAAATCCCATGTGGACTTAGAAGTGCCCCATTATCTGCAAAGCCCCACACAAATAGGAAGGATCTGTTTTTCTCAGGAGCAATGCTAGGCAGAGAACTTAACTGGTTCTGCCCAGAGACTGAGTGATCAGCCCCACAAATGGGCACAAGGTTGGACTGTCCCTTTCTCTGTGGTCTTTGGAGATCATCTGCATTTTCGTCGGTGAAGGAGAAAGAGATGGGATGTCAAGAGCCTGCTGATCGAAACCATCTGCTGAGGGACCTAGCTCCAAGAACATCTCTTCCTGGCTCACTCTGAGCAGTACTGTCCCACAGAACTTTCTCTGGTGATGGAAATGTTCTGTAATGTGCACTAATCTTCACTGTCCAATACAGTAACCACCAGCCACATGTAGCATTTGACAACATGGCCAGTGCAACTAGGGAATTGCATTTTACATTTTATTTAATTTTAATTAATTTAAATTTGAATAGCTGCATATGGGACATAGCTAAAATACAAATTTATTGTTTACCTGAAATTCAAATTTAATTGGGGGTGCCGTATTCTTATTTGCTTAATCTGGCAAACCTACTTTACAGATTCTCAGTGACATTGACCTTGACTCCTCCAATGAAAAGTTTGATTAAAAGGCTCTCTATCCATGACCAAAGGAAGCAAATTTGACCTTATACTGGCCAGAAAGGGCACCTGGCTGATGTTCTTTTTCTAAAGACAGTTTTCAGAGAGATAATGGCTGAGAAAATCAATATAGCTGATGACTAAAAAGACAAACTTGTACTATCATTCATACACTCATACTTAATTTTCTGCAACTGAATCCATCTTCCATAGACAGGTTCTGATGGGAAATGGGAAGCAGTAGTCCAGAGAGCCTAATTTAGTCAAGGATAATTCTGTACTTGGAGCATGGTCCTAGGTACTGGGACATAACAGGGAGAAATGCTATCTGTGGGTCATGCTAGTGATTTTAAGGCAAACTCTACCCCTTTAATTACTCAATCCCTTAATCACCTCAATGAATGACTACCACATTAAAGTCATCATGGGAATTGAAAAAAATAAGATCCAGAGTCTTTCTTTATGACTATATTTAAGCTTTGCTTCGAAAACACATCAAAGAAGGTATAGCAACTAGAATCCTGCCAGTTCTCAGGAAGACTGGATAATATTTTCCCCAAAACCCTATAATTTCAAAATGTGAACAAATAGAGGTGCTTTTATATCTCCATTCATTCTGGCCCTCACTCTCTGCCATAACTATCTTTGGCATTTTTAGGTCTCCAAGCTCATTCTTGATATAATAACATAGTATTTTACAGTTACTGATTAAGCAGATATCTGATAACATCATTTTTAACTAGAGGAAGAGATTCTGAAACTGGTACTCCCCCCCACCCCAGGAATAGCAAAGAAAACACACATGGTATTTTTATGAAGTGAATTGTGTTCCAGAAGGCAGGTTGATTCTTGTAAAACCCAGGCTCTCCTGTTCCCAAGAATGTCCAGGTCAAAGAGTAATGATCATAGTTTTGCTCTTTCAGAAGGTTTTAGTGTAGCAAACAGCCAGCAGATTTAAAAAAAAAAATCTTAATAACATTGTATCTTGACCATCCCCTTTGATATTTTCCTGTTTTCTCTATTGCTTAAGATATTCAACATGGATATATATTTAGCTTTGGAGATCTGGCGACCTGGGAACCCGTGGGTCTCTAGCAAGAGAATATTAGGTGATGAAACTGCTCTCCTGCCTCCTCCCCACTCCCACAGGGTCCTCCGCTGTTTTTATACCCATTTCACTAAGATAAAGGTCTTGACACTGGGAAACAATTGGCATTCTGCCCAGAGAAACCCAATTTTTGAAGGGTCTCCAAAAATAGTTCAGATGTCAATTTGGAAATAGGGCACTCACCCTGGAGGACTGCATGTAATAGGCACACAGACAGTGGTTTTCAGAGTGCAGGTGGTCCCTGGCCTAGAAGCAGCAGCAGTATCTGAGAACTTTTTAGAAATGCTAATTCTCAGGGCTCACTCATGCAGACCAACCTGAATGACGTCAGTTACCTGAGTATTCTATCCTTCTTTTTTTCTTTTTTAACCTTTCATGCTTCTCTTTCTTCAGAAGTAGCGCCCCCTTCTCACAGGCATATTCAGACCTTTCCTCGGAGAGTACAGCAGTATATTCTCAAAGTGTGGTCTCAAGACCAGAAAAAGCATCAGCCTCAGCTGGGAACTTGTTAGAGACGCATATTCTCAGGCCTCATCCACCCAGATCTACTCAATCAGAAATTCAGAGGGTGGGGCTCAGCCAATTGTGTTTTAACAAGGCCCCCAGTGATCCTGGATGCACACCAAAGTTTGAGAAATAACGAAGTAAGAGTATTCCCGGCTATTGAGCTTATTCTGTGACTTGCAGGCTTGCCCAAAAAGCCCTATGATTTTATTCCCACGGGATTTTATTCCTTTGTCAGTCTGCCTTGTCCTCAAAAAAGTATTAAAAATTGCAACTGCCATTCACAGTATTATCTGTGGATATAAACCTGTTTCTCAAAAGAATTCGAGAAAGGGTGTCTCAGCAGGCTTTGTGGGATCTGTATGATAGGAAGGCAAGCATGGAAAGCCACAGATTTGAAGATGCCTCCTTTCCCGCTTGATGTAGGCAGACGAGTGTTTCTTTTATTTTTATTTTAAAGATTTTATTTATTTATTCATGAGAGACACAGAGAGAGAGAGGCAGAGACACAGGCAGAGGAAGAAGCAGGCTCCATGCAGGGAGCCCGACGTGGGACTCATTCCCGGGACTCCAGGATCATACGCTGAGCTGAAGGCAGATGCCCAACCGCTGAGCCACCCAGGCATTTTAAACACATTAAAAGTGTTTCTTTTAATCAAGCTGATAGAACAGTTTGCCAAGACTTGAATCTACTGGAGCATAAAAACCCATTTTTACAGGCCACCTATTGTAGCCCATCACTGCGGAGACATTTAAACTCTCAATCTTTAACTTAGAAGGTTAATTAGAAGCTAATTTAGCTTCTCCATCAATTTGTACTATGGATGCAGATCTAGGGGTATATTTCAAGTATGATGGGTATTAAAGTAACATTTAATCCAGTCTCTCCCAGTCCAATCCCTCCTTCACATTCCTACCAGACCAACTGTGCTAAACGGTAGCTCCAATCACAGCACTTTCCTCCAGTGGCAGCTCCTCAGTATTAACCGAATTAACTTCGCATTTTTCATCTGGCATTCAAGACTGAAACTGTAGGTACTAGATTGAACCATATGAAACTCTGCCATTTTAATTGGGCGAAAATGGTCAAATATCAACAATTTCACATGGTTCACCCTAATGTTATCGATTTCATATTTAATTTGTTCACCTACTCGATAACCTTTTTCTTTTTCCTATTCTAAGATTTAAGCTTCTTGGAATTTTAATGCTTAATCTTAAAACTGTCAGCCCAACTGCTGGTGAAAAATCTCAGAAAGATAAAGAGAAAATGTTCCTTTCCTACAGGTGCAGAGAAGCAGACACTTATTGTGTGGCACAAAGCCAGAATCATGTCACGAAATTACAACTGGGAACATTTACTCAAATATCTGGCCCATTCTCCTGGCCAGTATGGAGGTTTGAGTGAAAGGCCATGATCCTGTTTTGTTTTCTGTTACTATGAAAGTGTCCTTTAAAGTGTTATTTGTAAGGAAACGTATCCCTTAAGATACCTGGATATCAGTGTTTGTTGCTATGTCTTACAAAATAGAACCTATAACACCTAAAGGTCTGCAGCTATGGTCATCTTATTTAATAATGTGTCACTCTGCTAATAAAAATACTTAAATCATCAATCCTGTTTCCCATAAAGTGACAAATTTATCTGTCAGATATCTTTGTTAAGTGGAAGAGCTTTGGAATTTCTCTCTCCCTTCAGGCATGAAAGTGTTATAAATCTGTCCTCCCTTGGATTCTTTATTCAAACAGTGGACTCTTTGTTTCATTTAAATTACTAAGAGAAGATCCAGGATATGGAGGCAATCGATCATTCCAGGCTTATCCTTCACTTCCCCTCTGCACATACACCATACTATACATACTATACAGACAGCTCCCCCTCTGCATACATCATCCTCCAGTGTTCCTCTGCTAAGAACACCTCTTCCCATAGTCATCTCAACCTATCAAAATCCAAGCCAGGATCTACCCAAAGGTCACCTCCTTTGTGAGTTCTTCCCCAATTCCTTCGGAAAGATTTATCTTAAATGATACTTGCCATAGTCGCCTTGATTTATACTCGTGTGTATTTCCCTTGTCTCTGAGTAGATTTTATTTTTTCCAGCTTTATTGAGATATGATTGACATATGACATTGTATTCATTCTAGGTGTACAACACAATAATTTGACATATGTATATATTGTGAAATGATAACCGCAATGTTTAGTTCCCATCTATCACCTCACGTAGTTACAAACTACTTTCCCTGGATAAGCTTCAATCCCACTTAGATGGAGAATGTGCCTTACTCCTCATCCAAAGTATCAAGCAAAAGGCCTTTCTTTTTTTTTTTTTAAACTTTTATTTATTTATGATAGGCACACAGTGAGAGAGAGAGAGAGGCAGAGACACAGGCAGAGGGAGAAGCAGGCTCCATGCACCGGGAGCCCGACGTGGGACTCGATCCCGAGTCTCCAGGACCGCGCCCTGGGCCAAAGGCAGGCGCCAAACCGCTGCGCCACCCAGGGATCCCGCAAAAGGCCTTTCAATGTAAGCATGCTCTCAATATTTAAAAGATGACATTGAAGAAGTGTCCTACAACCAGCATCAAGGGATATGTTGATCTAATTGACCCCTAACACCAACCATTCTCCCTCCACATGGTGGGAAGTCAACTTCCCTGCATGCTCTGAAGATTCTAGGGCCTGATTCATCACTATACCATAAGAATTCCCTATGATTTCAGTGTCCTTATAGATAGATGAGTCTTCCAATAGTCTGGCCCTCTTCCAATGATTGTGTTCACTAGCTACTACAGGCGGCCACTGCCATGGTTTTACCCTAGACGTCATCATTGCTGATAACCATAGGCCTCCATAATCTCACCTTCAAACGCCACACTCTCCAAACAGCGCCAAAAAATAATAATACTTTCAGAATAACTCTGGTCTCTCAGAGTAAGAAAAAGATGCACAGCCCCAGATAAGAGTTAAGATCTCCCCTTCCCCCTCCACCTCTGGCACAGAAGCTCCAAGGCTTCGTGAAGAGCTGCTTACAGCCGAGAGCAAGCCTGCTGGGTGGGGGCGGGGCGGGAGGGGATTTGGGTTGAAGCTATTTTTGCACACCACTTTGCACTTCCGAGGGAACAGCACTTTTCCCCCCAGAATCGAAGAATCCCCCCCAGAGCGATAATAGGGGTGGGGGGCGAAAGCTTCCCGAGCTGCCCGCGCCTCCGCCGCTGACTTGTCAATCAAGTCTTAAACTCTGCCGAAAACTCACCCCGAACCGTCCTTCGGGAAAACTGTCCCACCGGCTGTAGACCTCGGCCCTTTCCCTTTGGAAACTGGGCGGGCAGAGCCAGAGAGGTTCGGAGGAGACGAGGAAAGAAGGCGGGGACCCGGCCGTGGGTGCGGGCGACGGCGCGCAGGTGCTCTTCCCGCGGGCCCCGCGCTGCCCAAGCCCCCGGCGTCCGAGGCTCCCACACCCCGAAGAAGGGCTCCAACTTGGCAATCCGGCAGCCGCAGCCGCTCAGAGAAAAGGACTGAGAGAAATGGCACAACCGGCCCTGGCACAGCTCACTGTCCCCTTCGGCCTACCACCACCGTGCTGTGTCGCCACGACGGGACGGCAGTGGGAGGGAGGGGAACTGAGCGTTCCCGGGCCGGAGGCTGCTTGCTCTTGGGGCAGAATGGGAGCGGGGAGAGGAGACACTGCGGTGCCCTCCTGCTCCCCCAAACCCACAGACGTGTAAGGGGGGGCACCCTGAGGGAGCTGCTCGAGGACAGCGGGAAGGTCTGTGCGACAGGAAAGTTGGCCCCCCGTTTCCTGCCTGGAACCTCGCTGAGCCGCACAGACCCGCGGGCCCACCGTGGGAGAGGTCGCTTTGGAAATTCTTGCCCGGGCTGAACAAATAGCTCCGGGGTGTGCAGTCCGTGAACCTGGAGTCTGGTGCCCCCTTGTGGTCAAGAGATACCTGAGCGCGAGAAGCTCAAAAAGTACCGAGGCGTCCTGTACCTGGAAAGAAAATGGGAACGTGGCTCCCAGCCCGCAGAGCTGGAAAAAGGACGTAGGCAGTTCCCAAGGCTGCACAGGGAGGAGCACAAGGCTTCCTTAGGAGGTGCCCAGGAGATGGGAGACAGAACCGGGAGAAGGGCGTGAGAGTCAGCAGGCACAGCTGCCCTTCGCTGACGGAGGCCCCAGAGGAGGAGCCCAGAGGAGAGACAGAACAGCCCCCAGCGCGCAGACCCCGCCACCCTGCAGGGCACCTCTCTAGATCAGAGAGCTTTAATTTTTTTTTAATTTCATTTATTTATGAGAAACATACAGAGAGAGACAGGGGCAGAGACAGAAGCAGGCTCCATGCAGGGAGCCTGATGTGGGATGGGACGACCCCGGGACTCCAGGACCACGCCCTGGGCTGAAGGCAGACGCTGAGCCATCCAGGGATCCCCTGATCAGAGAGCTTTAGAGCCAGAGGAGGACTGTCTCCCAGAAGTCCTCTGTCTCCCTCCTCTCTCTGCCCCAAAGACCAGAGGATAATAATATTAAAACTGCACTTGGGATTGATCAGCTTTACCAACCAAGGTAACCCTGACAATTACGAGATATGCCCAAGGGGTCATGAAAGAAGGGGAAAGGAGGCGTGGTGCCACAGGGTTGAAAGCAGTGATTGGAAAAAACAAGTTTCATGTATGCAGTCCACCACTGAGTTGAGACCGGTCAACACATCAGCAACCTGTACCCAGACACAGGCATGGATGTGGAAAGGACACAGAAAATACCAATGATGCCGACTTAATACCTTTATTGCCTCAGGCCAGTCCTATGTGATCCTCAGTTTCTTCAGTCCTCAGAAGATCATAATACCTAATGGGCAAGGTTATTAAGATTAGAGGCAATGTGGGACACCTGGGTGGCTCAGTGGTTGAGCGACTGCCTTCAGGGCGTGATGGGGGAGGGTCTGGGGATCAAGTCCCACACTGGGCTCCCTGCAGGGAGCCTGCTTCTCCTCCTGCCTATGTCTCTGCCTCTCTCTGTGTGTGTCTCTCATGAATAAATAAAAAAATCTTTAAAAAAAATATTAGAGGCAATGTATAGAAACAAATAGAAGCTACTATTTATAGATTTGTTTACAACTGTGCAGAGGCATTTGTTGCCGGTTTCTTTTGACAAAAGATTTGAAGTAGTCTATGACAAAAGACAAGTAAAAAGAACTAAAATCTTAAAAAAAAGGGGGGGGGGACAGCCCTGGTGGCTCAGCGGTTTAGCAGCCCAGGGTGTGATCCGGGAGACCAGGGATCAAGTCCCACTTCAGGCTCCCTGCATGGAGCCTGCTTCTCCCTCTCCCTCTGCCTGTGCCTCTGCCTCTCTCTCTCTCCTCTCTGTGTATTCTCATGAATAAATAAAATCTTTAAAAAAAGAACTACTAAAAGAGAAATCAAACATTTCAAAAGAGCAAGGTATGCTGAAGTGCTAACCATAAATGTAAACATGGTGGTTTCGGTTTCAGATTTGGCTGTGAGTTTCCTGTCAGCTGAGGTATAAAGCGAAACCTGACAACTTGTACAACACCAGTTACCAGGAAGGAAGGGGGACACTGCCTTCTCATGGGAGACAAGCTCTTCTGGCCTCCAAATTTCAAAAGCAAAGTCTCAGGGGTTTTTCTGCAGTGGCTTGTCAATTCCCCAAAACCCTGACTATTCTTTCCCATGGCTTTCCAAGGGTGCCGAACTAGTAATACAGTAGTAATTGGGACTGGGAGAAATCGACTGAAAGTTACTCAGATTTCCACACTTCACATTCTTATCCCACATTTCTTCAAATGATTTCACATGAGCTTTTCCTGAATCCATCCATTGCAAGATCACCCAAAAGACATGGAGACTCCCCACTTCCACCCCCAAGGAAGTGTTTTCATTTGTAACTCAGGCAGAAGCTTTAGACTGATGACAAATTAAAGCAAAAGCACAGAGGTATTTGTAGACGAAACAGCTAAATTCAAGCCTCTCCTCTTTCCAGAAGCAATTCAGGCCTATAAAGGCCACACAGATCTCCCTTTAAGGCCAAGGTCACCTTCCAGGAGTATTAGCACAAGAAGTAAACAGCCTTTGCAAAACAGTGCTACAGGTGAGCTTTCCCATCCAAACCCCAGAGGCACCTCAACTAATCTGCATATGCTAACTCGAGTTACCGGGGAAGATGCCAAAATAAGCTCCTGTCCTCCCTCACCTTTACTGTAATCCCCACCTAGGTTTTGCTTTTACCATATGGTAATTATTTCCAAATCACAAGTGCAAACACTCACTCTGATTGGAAAATTAGCAGATTTCAAACTCAGGTAATTTGTCCCTAATGAGGAACTTGTTGAACTGAATTTAACAATTAACTCGCACACCCTTTGCTGCCTGCGGCTATGGGAGTGAAGCAGGAAAGGAGCAAGGGTAGGCCGAGGGCCAGGCAGGACTCTGGCACAAGACAAAGGTTGGCATGAGGCAAGGTGTGTCACAGGGCCGTGGGAATATCAGGAACTTCACTGTGCAAATGGATATAGACAGCCAATCACAAATATATGCCAAAATAAAATGATATGGTGAGCTTCCACGTACCCATCACTGCAGCTCCCAGTACCAACTCATGGTTGCTCTGGCTTCAGGTAGGTTGAGGAGCAAGAGACCAAGAAAATGAACAGGGAAGTGGAATGAAAGAGCACGTAGTGTGTTCCCTCTGTTGAATTCCTGCAGGTTTCAAGCTCCTTGTGGGCAGAGGTGGGATAGGTGAGTTAAAATTAACTATTGGGATGGTTTCCACCCTCCTCGTTAGCATTTTGAATATGGCAGGGCAGAGCCTGGGAAAGAGCTGGCCCTTGTTTTCCAGGCTCTACTACTCTCCCTGCCCCATGGTGGGGGCCACTTGCTCTCTACTCTGCTGCTGCAGGTGACCAGAAGCCCTGAGGATTTCTGGGAGCTCTGGCTTTAGCACACAGAATCAGCATGATCATGCTCCCTCCAACTGTGCGCTCCGCTGATTGGCTCCTGCCTTTTCTCAAAGAGCACAGTTACCCACTTCAGGCCTTAGACAGTTTCTAAGATCTCCTTTGTTGCTGTCCCTCTAGAACTGCGCTATTCAAACAGCCACATGTGGCAACTGACCACTTGAAACATGGCTAGTGAGACTGAGGAACTAATTTTTCTTTAATTTTAACTAAAATTTAAAAACTGATACTTGATCCAATTATTGGAAAACTTGTACGTATGCTTGGAAGATGAATCTACATTTTCAACTGTAGATTTTATAAGAACCTAAGTACAAATCAAGTATTTCTGATGAAAATCTAGCATCTGAATTAAAACAGGCTGTAACTGTCCAGATTTTGAAGATGATTTAGTAAAAATAAAAGAATGTACAATATCTCATTAAGGATATATGGGCGCCTAGCAGTTTCATTCAGGGGAGCCTGGGACTCTTGACATCTGGATTGTGAGTTCAAGCCCCACATTGGGTGTAGAGATTACTTACAAATAAAATCTTTTAAAAATTATTGATTATGGGACACCTGGTGGCTCAGTGGTTAAGCGTCTGCCTTCCGCTCAGGGCGTGATCTTGGAGTCCTGGAATCGAGTCCCACATCGGGCTCCTTGCATGAAGCCTCCTTCTCATATGTCTGCCTCTCTCTGCCATTCTCTGTGTCTTTTATGAATAAATAAATAAAATCTTTTTTTAAAAAAATTATTGATTACATGTAGAAATGATAATCTTTTGTATATACTGGGTAAATTATTAAGGGTGATTACTTCTGTTTCTATTTATTTAATAAAACCTGACTAGAAATTTTAAATTATATGTGGGGCCCAAATTATATTTTTATTGGATAGCAGTGACCTAGAACCAGACCCTTCTCTGCGCTTGCAAGTACCATTCAAAAGATACAATTCTGCTTGAAAAAAAAAAAAAAAAGATACAATTCTGTTGAGATACTCCGGCCTGTCACAGAGGCCCCAATTGCCAGACATGTCCTGCTATATGGGCCCACCCAGGAGTTTCCTAGATGGTCATCTCCTGGACCATCTTCTTTGCTCCCCATGGGAAAATTCTGGAGCCAACTACTTTAAAACAACCACTGCATGTTGGTCAGTCATTAAGTCATGAATACACAGGCTGCATGAATCTAATTTAGAATAAGATGATGAATTTGACGTATGGTTAAGAAGAGTCTCCAGGTTCTCAAGATGCTAAAAAGAATTTCACTTTTATTCGCAAAACAAAGGTAGTTAATATCCTCAAAAGACACATTCCATGAAGTACACACCTTGGTAAGGAATATTACAAGGAAATAAACAAAGACCACCAATGGTAATGTCACACAAAGCTGAATTTATTTACTGGCCTGGGAAGGAAGCGCCACATGACTCAAGGCCAAGTTCACCTATGTCTCCCTGTAGCATAACTGAACCCTAAACAACATAGATTTACGTCTCTCAAGTCCATTATATGCATATTTTTTCGAGAAATACCGTAGACTACGGTACATGTATTCTGTCCTCCTAATAATTTGCATGATATTTGTTATCTCTAACATAGTTTATTGTAAGAACACAGCATATACTACCAATAATAAACAAAACGCATGTCAGTCGAGTGTTTGCATGATCGGCAAAGCTTCTGGTCAGCAGTAGGCTATGAGGAGTTAACTTTTTGGTTAGGCAAGAGATACAGAGTTTTTGACCTCGTGGGGACTCGGCGCCCCTAACCCCCACACTGTTCAAGGGTCACCAGTACCGAGAGGGCAAAAGGAAAGAACTACATCAAATCAGGTGAGATTCGCAGTGCAGGTGTCCGGTTGATTCCTCTTACCGAGCGGTCATTACACTGGCTCACTCGTGAAAAGTGCAGGCACATGCACAACGATGTCCGGGACGGGTTACCTAAGGGCCCTAGCAGGCTCAGCGTCACGCACGTGGCAGAGCTGACTCATTTCTTGAAGTTGGTCGAAATCCCCCCTTACCGGGGCTGGGACAGCAGGCCCAGGACAGTCGGGGTTGATCAAGCAGGAAGCACCAGTTCCCTGCCTCTTTGTTCATCTCTTTTGGGCTGCCAGGCAACACCTCCCTTTTCTCCTAGGGCAAAAGGCAGGCAGCATGCATGTGTACATAGAAAAACACATTATCTGGCGACAGGGTGCCCCTTAGAAAACCGTAATGGAATGAAATATGAGAAGCTCTCAAGAAACTACATGTACACCAACGCTCCTAGCCAACGGTACTCACAATGGCCAAGAGGTGGAAGCAACCTACACGTCCACCAATGAACAACGGGTAGACACAATGTGCTATATGCACGCCAGGGAACGTTCTTCGGCCCGACTAGAACGAACAAAGCCCGATACGCGTTACACCACAGGCGAACCTCAAACACCTTATGCCCAGTGAGACAGGCCAGGCAAGGAAGGTCACGTGCCATCTGATGCCATCATCAGCAAATATCTACAACAGGGAAGTCCACAGACACAGGAAGCAAACTGGTGTTTCCGGGGCTGGGGGAGGGGAGGATGGGCAGCCAGGGCTTCCTGGCTCCAGAGCTTTCTTTGGGGTGACGAAACTGTTCTGGAACTGGAGCTGGCGGTCCCAGAGCGCTGGAAGCATAGTCAATGCCACTCAGCTGTACGCCTGAAACCGGTTACTCGGCGCTTAGGTGAACTACACCTCCAAAAAAAGAAAGGGGAAACAGCAAGAACTTCAGGGATATCTTGAGCCCCACTGAGACAAGCAAGCGGGGACAGACAGACACGGGGGAGCCGGGGCTGCTGAACAACTGATGGCCACCAGGAAGAGACAGGGAGAAAGAAACACGGGTGGAAGGGAATAAAGGGGAAAGGAGAGAAAATGAGTGGGAGGAAAGGGAGGTGGGCGGGGGTGACTGGGTGACGGGCACTGAGGGGGGCACTTGATGGGATGAGCACTGAGTGTTATGCTGTATGTTGGCAAACTGAACTCCAATAAAAAAAATATTAAAAAAAGAGAGAAAGAAACGGGTGGATTCCGCTTCGGAACCTGACAGAGAGGTTGCCGACGCTTGAAGAGCAAATAAAGCAAGCTCATTTTCGAACGCTTAGCTGTTTAGCGCCCGCAAATAACCTGCAGTTCTAAAGCAAGTCAACGACTGTACAGGGAGGAAGCGAGACATCCCACAAGTGCCTTTTCAAGGCCAGCTTGCACCTGGAGGAGAGGGGCTGAGCTCTGCGGGGCCTGAGGGGGCGCGGGGACTGGGGGGCACTGATGCTAAAGCAGCAGCCCGGGGCCACCACCAAGCAGGGCGCCCCTGAGCCACGCTGCCCATTGGGAGGTCTCCCACATCCTCCACACAGGCCTGACAAGCACATCACCTCTCGGTGGGCGTCACCTCTTCTCTCAAAACGCCTTTGTAAAAACTGCAGTGACCACACCGTGCACAGACCTTTTAGAGCACACGCCAAGGCCATTCCTCTCAAAGCTGTCTCTGGTATTTAATAGGTCACTTCAGCACAGACTATGCACAGGGAAACCATGTTTAGAAAGCTACGACCTTGGCGTCCCACGCGACAACGTGGGCGAACCTTGAGGACGTCCCTTACTGGCTGCGCGGAGTGAGCCAGTCACCAAAGGACACGGCTGCCCCACGATGCCGCTTCACCCAGGTACCCGAGGCGGTCCAGCTGCGGGAACCAGAACGGAGCACGGTGGGTGCCCGGGCTGCGGAGAGGGGGAAATGGGGAAATGGGGAGCTGCTGCTCCGCGGGGATAGAGTTTCGCTTTCGCAAGAGGAGAACCATTCCAGAGGTCCTTCACGCAACGACGTGAATCCAGTCAGCATCGCTGAACCGCACACTCAAAAAACGCTGAAGCCCGTACACTTCAGGTCAGGGTTTGTAACACATCTAAAAGTTTTCAGATAAAAAAAAAAAAATACCAGGTTTAAATGACTGCTAGTTGTCGTTTTATCGTTTTCGAGAAATTATAGGCTTTAGGACTTTATTTTTTTTTAAGATTTATTTATTTATTTAGGATAGACAGAGAGAGAGAGAGAGAGGGGCAGAGACACAGGAGGAGGGAGAAGCAGGCTCCACGCCAGGAGCCCGGCGTGGGACTCGATCCCGGGACTCCAGGATCGCGCCCTGGGCCAAAGGCAGGCGCTAAACCGCTGAGCCACCCGGGGATCCTCAGCTTTAGGACTTTAGACTGAACCTAGTGTGGAGCTGAGGACACCGCAGAACATTCTCCTAAAGAGAACTCAGTCTACAGCTACAACAACAAAGCAGCACAATCCCAGGTTCTTAAATCGCTGCCTTGTTTCTACATAACGCTCATGAGGTTGTGCTTCCGTAGAGTTTAGACATCTCACCGTAAAATACCGATACCTTATGGAAAACAAAAACACCAAAACCACCCAACGTGAAGTCAAAAATCGGGAGGTCACCTGGGTGGATGCTCTGGTGCTTTTATTTATTTATTTTTTTTATAAATTTTTATTTATTTATGATAGTCACACAGAGAGAGAGAGGCAGAGACACAGGCAGAGGGAGAAGCAGGCTCCATGCACCGGGAGCCCGACGTGGGATTTGATCCCGGGTCTCCAGGATCGCACCCTGGGCCAAAGGCAGGCGCCAAACCGCTGAGCCACCCAGGGATCCCGCTCTGGTGCTTTTAAAATAGACAGAAAATAATGCAAGACTCAGAACTGGGGAGGGGAAGGCGGGTCTCTGGTCATTTTACCTTTGGACTGGCTTGCGGCCTGCTGGCCCTGAGGTGGCCCAGGCATCTGGGCTGCTACCATGGTCACAGCTGCAGGGCCCTGCAAGATTCTCAGCTGTTGTACCTGCTTCCGGAGCTGAGGCTAGGGCTGGGGCTGAGGCTGGGGGTGAGACTGGGAGTCAGACCGGGGCTGGGGGTGATACTGGGGCTGGGGCTGAGGCTGGGGCTGGGGCTAGGGCTGACCCTGGGGCTGGGGCTGGGGCTGGGGCTGGGACTGAGGCTGGGGCTGGGGCAAGGGCTGACACTGAGGCTGGGGCTGGGGCTGGGGCTGGGGCTGGGGCGAGGGCTGACACTGAGGCTGGGGCTGAGGCTGGGGCTGGGGCTGGGACTAGGGCTGAGGCTGCAGCTGGGGCCCTGCAAGATTCTCAGTTGTTGTACCTGCTTCTGGGGCTGGGGCTGGGGGTGATGCTGAGGCTGGGGCTGGGGCTGGGACTGAGGCTGGGGCTGGGGCTGGGGCTGGGGCTGGGGGGTGAGACTGGGGCCGGGGCTTCAGCTGGGGCTGACCCCGGGGCGGGGGCTGGCGCTGGCGCTGGCGCTGGGGCTGGGGCTGCGACGACGACGCAGGGGACAGCTGCAGTGCCTGCAGAGGACGAGGCTGGCTCTGCCCGGGTGTTCTCTGGCTCTCTGCAGAGCCGAGCTGTGCCAGCGCCGACACCGCTGCCTGGGGCTGCGGCAAACTGCCTTCTGCACCGAACTTCACGAGCACGGCTGGCTGAGCAGAAGAGGCCGCTCTTGGACTCGCCGCACCTTGCGCACTTGACCCCTGTGGCACTGGCTGCGGAGGGCCGGGAGTGAGGGCTTGCTGGAGTCGGTCCTGGGGAATCAGCTGATAGACCTTCTGCTCTGGCTGCTGCCCGGCGTTCAGAAGGAGCGAATCTTGCCGAAGCTCCAGGAGAGTCACTGGCCTGAGGCCTGAAGCGCTTTTTAAGAAAAACTGAACGCGGACCGGCGGCGCAGAGGACACTGCCTCTGGTGGCCGAGCTCCCGAGGGCGCGCTGCTGGGCTTACTTGCCGCAGGAGCCGCGGAGCCGGCGGTAGAGCCCTGCCTGGGGCTGCAGGCCCCCGCCACAGCCTGGGCTCGGCCGCCAGGGCCCGCCGCTTGGACGACGACGCTGCGGCCGGCGGACGTGGCCGTGACCGGGGTGGCCGGGCTGCTCTGGGAGGAGCTGGCGGGGGACAGGGTGGTCGTGGGCAGCCTGCTAACTCCAGCGTCCTGAGTCACAGAGGATTTCTGGGACTTGACCGTGACCGGGGTGGCCGTGGTTCTTGATGAGGAGCCGGCGGTGGGCAAAGCGCCTGCAGGAAACATGCTGACTCGAATCAGTTCCACAGCGGACTTCTGGGACTTGGCCGAGGCCGGGGTGGCCGGGGTGGCCGGGGTGGCCGGGGGCCTCTGTGAGGAGCTGGCGGCGGCCAGGGCGGCTGCAGAGAGCGCGCGAACTCGGATCGCTTCCCCAGGCGGCGGCTGGGACTTGGCCGAGACCCGGGCGGCCGGGGGCCTCTGTGAGGAGCTGGCGGCGGCCGGGGCGGCCGCGGGAAGCGCGCGAACTCGGATCGCGTCCCCAGGCGGCGGCGGCGGGGAGTCGGCCTCCCCAGAGGGCCGCTGGGAGTTGGCCGAGGCCGAGGCCGAGGCCCCGGCCCAGGCCGAGACCGGGGCGGCCAGGGCGGCCGCGGGAAGCGCGCGAACTCGGATCGCTTCCCCGGGCGGCGGCTGGGAGTCGGCAGGGACCCTGGGCGCCAGGGTCCCCTGCGAGGAGCTGCCGGTGGACAGGGCGGCTGCGGGAAGCGGGCTAACTCCAGGCAGGCCCACGGAGGGTTTCTGGGAAAGACTGGGTGGCGCCGGAGCAGGAGCGGGAGGTGGCGACTGAAGGAAGCTGCTGGCCTCCTCCCCTGGAGGAAAACTGTCACCTGGCCAGCTCTCTCCTGAGCTCCAGGGAAGTCTGATGCGCAGAGGTGGGTGTCTGACGCCCTTCCCCAGGACTGGAGACCAAACCGACACCGCCGTCGTCGTCGTCGTCGTCGGCTGTTGCGCTGGTTTCCCGGGAGGAGGCCCGCCGGGGCCGGCTGAGCCGCTGGGGCCGGGTGACCACGCGGTGGCCGGGCCCCGGGCCGTCTGCTGGCCCACCGCCTCCGGCCGAACGACTAGCCTCCCGGCGTCAGCCTTGGACTCGGGCGGGACACGGTTCGGACGGCCATCTGTGGCCGAGCGCGGAGGAGACGTCGGTCGCTCACGGCCGGCTCTGTGCCAGGGCCTTCTCTGTCCACAGAAAGGTGGGTTGCTCGGCGGCTGCGTGGAGGCCGGCTCCGTTGTCTGAGGCTCACGGCCGCCTTCATAGCCAAACACACCATCGTCTCTTACCTCGGGGGCTGGCCAGACCCCTGCAGGGGAGACGTGGCATCTGGCCGGCCTCTTCCCTCTGGCGTATTTCTGCACATCCACTTCAGAAGGGACGGCCAAGTCACAGGGCCTCCGTTTCCACAGATCCACACAGCTCCCTGCTTTAGAAATCTTGAGGTCGTACCGCTGCCCGGCTTGGCTTTGTCTGCTTTTTTTGCAAGAGGCCCATAGTCCCAGCTCGGGAGGAGGTGGGCATTGAGACAGCTCCTGCTGGCGAGTCAGAGAGGGTGCGGAATACCTCCTGAAGCTCCTTTTCATCGGGCGAGTGTTCATCTTCTGCTTGTTATAGAGCAGCCTGTTTGCAGCGCAGGCTACTGACAGAGAAGGGTCAAGACACAGGGGTTCGGCGGTGGCCAAGATCAGCTGGCTCTCAAGCAACAGTTTCTCTTCCTCGGTCCACTGCTGGCCGTCGCTGGTTATGGACTGCATGTCGCAGGCTAAGGTCTGCATCGTGGGGCGCAGGAGAACGTGCCTGGTCTGGTAGCCGGCAGGCTCCCCGTGGCTGCACTGCCTGTAGTCCCGTACCTGTGCTATGACACACCCACAGTGGAAAATGTTAACCTGAGATTGTTCCAGGAGATCCACCAGGGCAGGAGGCAACTCTTCAGCATCCAGGTATTCGAGCAGCTCGCCTTCCTCGTAAGGCAGCCGAATGGTCTCCGAGCAGGAGCCCTGCTTCCCCTCCAGCATCAGCGAATATCCCTCCCCTCCTGGGTGTAGGTTGACCACTAAACACGCCAACGACTCTCTCCTAACCAGCTTCTCTAACAAGTTCGCGTTGCTTCTCAGTTCCTCCGTAGCCTCGGGCTCTTTCCCACACTCTTCCACGTAGATGTCATAAAGCTTTTCAAACAGAGAGGCTGCCCCACTCGACGAGCATTTCCTTTTAGGAGGCCTCTGCTGGGCACTCGCGATGACATAGTCCGCACGGTCCAGAGCTCGTTCTACGGCCTGTTGCATCGTGCTGCAAAAGGGGCCCTACAAAGTAGAGAAAACGCAAGCGCCTTGAGGACTCTACTTCCATCTCTCACGTCTCGCAAGCGCCGCAGCTGCACAGCGGGAGCCACCAGCCTGACTTGCAAATGGTCGGCCAGAAGCCCGCCCCACGAAAGCACCACGCAACGCAACGTACCTGGGATTCGGGGAAACAGCTACACGTGTTGGAGCCACCAGGGCGCCGCCTCTGGAGTCGCTGGGGGCTGGGCCGGAAGTGGATGGGAGCCCCCCGCCCCCCTCCCGGGCTCAGTGCCCCTGCCTCCGCCCCCCTCCCCGCCCCCACCGGAGCATCTGCTTGTGCGCACGTGCGCTCTCTGCAGGCCACGGGCGGGCGGGCGGGCTGCAGGCCTAGCCCTCCAGGCCTAGGCCTCCTCCTATTGTGGCCTCCGCCTGCAGGCCACGAGGCCCACCGCCCGCACCTCCACCTCCGCGGCAGGGCCAGACCCTTGCTTTACACTTAACGCCCAAGGCACGCAACCGATCCGAGGAATACGCACTCCCCCCCCCGCCCCCCCCCACACACACCCCGTAAGGTCCCGGTCCACGCCAATTTGCGCAGGAAGGCGGCTTCGGGGAAGCCTTGGAAGCTGTTCCTTTCTTTTCTTGGCCAGCGCTTCACCCACAATCGTTCACGGTTTGAGTCTCCTGTCGTGAACGGCAGGGCTGCGCCTGGTGCCCATCACCACTTGAACACACCCCACAGAGTCCACGTGTGTGGCTCCTGCCTACGTGGAGGCTCGCTGTACTTGGTGCAGGCGTCAGAATCCCTCCTTGAATCTTCCAGTGATCTCCTGCCTGGTGGTTGTCATGTGGATGTGCGCATCAACGTGCCTTCCTGATACTTCAGTATTTACCTCCTACTTCCCTGTGTAGCACAGTAAGGGCGTTTTGCAAAGGATGCCGGAGGCAAGTCGCGCCGGCTGGGAATTACAGTTCGGGATTAAACTATCGGTTTGAAATAAATAAATAAATAAATAAATAAATAAATAAATAAACAAACAAACAAACAAATAAATAAATAAATAAATAAATAAATAAATAAATAAATATCGGTTTCAGAAGCTGACCTGCGCGTGGATGGAGCTGAGAGCTATTGTCCCGGTGATGGCAGCGCAGTTCAGTGATCACTCTGACTTGTAGACCACAGCCAGGATCCCAAGGCTGGATTTGGAGGAAGGTGATTAGGTCGTAGGTAACTGATGGGCCCTCCTTTTCCACTGCCTCCGCTGCCTTGAGATGTGCGGGCCTTTGGGGACAGGTTTCATGTAAAACAGTCTCTTGAGGGGGATCCCTGGGTGGCTCAGCGGTTTGGCGCCTGCCTTTGGCCCAGAGCGCGATCCTGGAGTCCCGGGATCGAGTCCCAGGTCGGGCTCCCGGCATGGAGCCTGCTTCTCCCTCTGCCTGTGTCTCTGCCTCTCTCTCTCTCTCTCTCTGTCTGTCTGTCTCTCATGAATAAATAAACAAATAAAAGATCTTAAAAAAAAAAAAAAAAAGAGTCTCTTGATATTGACCGGAGACATAGCGACCTGTGTCTCTGCCTCTCTCTCTCTCTCTCTCTGTCTGTCTGTCTCTCATGAATAAATAAACAAATAAAAGATCTTAAAAAAAAAAAAAAAGAGTCTCTTGATATTGACCGGAGACATAGCGATATACAAGATATTCAGAGAAAAGTCTCACAAAGGTGAGGAAGCCAAGACCAGTGGGTGGGAGTCCCAAACTCCGCACAACTATGCAACCGGTGTGGATCTTGACCAATGGCAATGATGACAACTGTGTGGATAGTAGATTCGGTCGAGTGAAAGGGGATTGACAACTTTTCGCCGGAGAGCTCCTGAGAGATGGCCCTGTATGGGGGACAGACGGGAATACTTTTGTGCCGGCCCACCAACTGTCTTTGGGCAGATGGATACTTCGGGAGCGCCTCAAGGGGGCTTGAAATCAAGTTGAGTTCCTTAACTCTTTCACACATCCTCCCCGTCTCTCTTTTTTCCACCCCCACTTGCCCGAATTGAGGCTAAGTACGAGACTGGATGGCAAAAGCCTATTTTTCTATGCGGTAATCCAGCTCTCCTCCTGGAAAATAAGGAAGTCCGCGGCTTTTGCCGGGCGGCTGCTCCCGGCCCGGGGAGCGGACTCCCGGCTTCTTAGCACGGCGAAGGAGGAGGGCCCGGACAGGGGTGAGGCCACCAAGGGGGCCCGGGGCTCGAGGTTGAGGGGGTCCTGGCTCTCCGGGTGGCGCCGGTGCCATCGGGGTCGGTGCCCTACGTGCCTTGCCCGCCCCGCCTGCGAATAGGCCCCTGGCCGCCTGCCGCCTGCCTTCCCTCCCAGCTCATCTCTCTCCCCTCTTTCCCCCGTGTCTGTGCTCCGGCCGCAGTCACCGCAGTCACCGCAGTCACCGCAGTCACCGTGCCGCGGACAGCCTGACCCTTCCAGACACACACACACACACACACACACACACACCCCAGCCAAAGCCTGCTGCTGCTGCTGCTGCTGCTGCAGAGAGGCCCCTCCCTGCTCAGGCCCCTGCTGTTCTCCACCTCTTCACCTCAGAGGTCCCGCCCTGACCTCTGACCTCGGAGAAGCACGTCAGTCTCCTGCTCTCCTGCTCGCTGCTGTTCCACCCAAGCACACGTGCCCCACGCCCTGTGAGGGCCAGCCACCACGCCGGAAAGGAGCCGAGCGTGCGCACCGTTTCTGCTCACCCTGTCCCTGGGTTCTCTGAGGGCAGAGGCGACGTCCCTTCCATCCTTGTGTGGTCACTGACTCGGGCGGCCTGCACTCGGCTCGAGGTCGGCACCGCCGAGGGAAGGGATGATCGACTCCACGCTCTAGTTACCTCAGCTCCAGGCTCCTCGGAATCTCGGCAGGTAGATGTATGATCCCCCTTTCAGAGACGAGAAAGGCACCCACAGCCAGGTCTCCTGGCTCTGGTGCTCTGGACCGTGCCAGGATTGCCTGAACCTGGGCACCTGGACACGCGTCGCGTGGGGGCTGCCTGCACGCTGCAGGCCATCCAGCAGCATAGCCTCCCCGGCACCATCCATCCACTGCTTGCCGATAGCCCTCACCCTCGGTTGCCATAACCAGGAATGGCTGGATATTGCCAAACAGTCCCGGCCGGGGGCGGGGGGCGGGGGGGGGGGGGGGGGGTCGGCAGCATCCTCTGCTGCTCGAGAACCACTCGACCGTAGACCTGCCCTGTACACCATGAGCGTGATTCGGATGCAGCCCCTTAGCCCACGTCCCGGAGTATTTGTCACCAGGCAGACAGGGGTATCTGCCACCCTGTCACAGGATGGACCAGACCTGCCGTGGCCACACTGGCTGTGTCTTAGCTTGGCTTTCCCCAGGAGTGTGCCCTGAGGAGAGGATCTGAGTGCAAGTGGTTCATCTGGGAGCTCATCCCCAGAAGCAGCGGTATGGGGAAGGGGATGCCTTGGGAAAGAAGACCACGACGGGCACGTCCGCGGGCAGAAGACCGCTGTGCGCAGCTGTCCCGGCTGGGGAGCTCCGGGAGGGGGCGGGGCGGGGGCGCGACAGTACCAAACAACTGTCAGGTTCTTCTCCCTGGCACTGTTCCCCGTCACTCCAGGTGGCCACCGGTGCTGACGTGGCCACATAATACCCTCACCCGGAGAGTCCCGATCGCTTGCACTAGTCCTCGGTCTGCGGAGGCAACGTTGAGCACCGTGGGGATTCGGGCAGAACACGGCGGCATCGGCTCCACCCACGATTGAAGCTGGGTGGGAGAAGCGGGCCGTTGCTCCTCAGTGCTGTAGAGAAACGTGTGCTCTGTGATATCATCTGGCCGTTTGGAGAGATGAAATGCTACTCCATCCGAGTGAAATGGGCCATTTCATGGGGGGGAGGAGTGCGTGTGGGGGTGGGTGGGCGTGTGAGTGAGTGTGTCAGCTCTTAAAGCCACCAGGGCGGGGATCCCTGGCTGGCTGAGAGGTTTGGCGCCTGCCTTCCGCCCAGGACGCAATCCTGGAGTCCCGGGATCGAGTCCCGCGTCGGGCTCCCGGCATGGAGCTTGCTTCTCCCTCCTCCTGTGTCTCTGCCTCTCTCTCTCTCTCTCTCTCTCTCTCTGTGTGTGTATCATAAAAAAAAATAATAATAAATCTTAAAAAAAAAAAAGTAAAGCCACCATGGCCTCCAACCGAAGTGGTGGCCCGCACCTTACCCACTCCCCCAGGCCTCCTGGCCACAGGTGCACTGGACGAGGCTCCCACCCTGGCCTCGCGTCTACCCCTGCGTGCGTCAGTGGGCCTGGCAGCGCTTAGCGTGGTTCAGCCATCCCCCTCACTTGCACTCCCTAATTGCCTGGTCTTCCCACAAGATGAGGGGTTTAAAAAAGAATTGCTCTGAGTGCACACCGTCCTTGGAGCCCTCCAAGCACGTTAATGAGCACGCTGGCTGATTATAAGGACTCCGATGGCTGCCCTCCCCTACGGCAGCCTGACCTAGATGCACACGCTGAGAAAACTCACGGCCAGGCTAAGATATGCTAGTGGGAGAAGAGAGTTCAGTTAATTGCAAGATAATTGAGCTAATTTACAATTAGCAAACTGGTTTGTGCCATACCCATTGAGGTCTAGGTCTAGATTTTGCCACCTCTCCCCTGCTGCAGCTAATTAGAGGGACCAGCCACAGAATGTGGACTACAGGGAGCAAGCGAAGGTGAAGATACGTTGCTTGTTGGCCTCATCTCTGGTTAACCCTCCATCACTTGCCCCGAGACTGATGTGTCTCTCCTGTGATCAGACCCCAAGACACGTTAGAGCGAATCCCTGGCAGATGGATGCTGCAGCTCCGGGAGAGCGCAGGACTGGAGGCCCCTCCCACAGCCCATGACAAAGATGGGAAGGCAGACCTTACCCCCAGAAGCATCCTGCTAGGGAGAGGGCCCGCTGCAGTGGGATTTTCCAGTGGGGGGGGGCGGGGGGGGGGGAGATTGGGCTCCCAGTGCATGCCATGCTCCGCGTGCAGCATGGGCACGTGGGCGTCTATGGCCAAGGAGCAGGGTGGGAGTCAGTGGGTGGAAAAGCACTAAGGGGAAACGTCAGGGGGTATGGGGGATTCTGGCTAAACAGGCCCAACAGGATTGTCTGCTGAAGACAGGCCAGGGTGATCAGGCTGAGGCTGGGGGATGGTGGAGGATGCGAAATGGGATTGGGTATGGAGGGTGGGGGCGCTTCTGGTTAAACGGATGGAGCAGGGTTCTTGCCCAAATGGCCTCCTACAAGGAAGTGCCGGATGGGCCTAGGAGAAGGTTGGGGAGCCTGACTGAAGTTTGGCCACGTAAAGAATCTCTGTTTCATGAGGTGCCTGTCTCTGTCAATAGAGCATGTGACTCTTGATCTTTGAATTATGAGGTTAAGCCCCTCACTGGGCCTCAAGTATGTATATATATATTAAAAATTCTCTGTCCCCATCAACTCACAATTACGGAAATGTTCCTGATCAAAGTCACAAAAGTGGCCTGTAATATAAGAGATTTGTAGGATCCTAAGCTGGGAGAATACAGACAATTGTCACAGGGCATGTGGTCAGGGCCCAACTAAAATGAACTGAACAACTACTTAATGGAAAACTTCTGGGAAAATGTCTTGATGATGAAGCTGTGAGTCTTTGCAGGCTAACACTCAAGCACATTATCTGGGGTTACCCTACAGACTTGGTGACTACACACGGTTCCTAAAAACCACAGCCAGACTTGGGCTTCAGTAAGTGGCCCTTGACCAGCTTCATCCCAATGAACCAATCTTGAATTGACAAGTTTTGTCTTGTTCGATCAGTCTTCACGAATCTTTCCAGCTTTGCTTTTATAAGTCTCATCCTTATTTTTTTTCTGAAAGACTGTCCTTGTGGTCTGCTTTCCCTTGTGTAGTTTCTTTTTTAATTTTTTTCCTTGTGTAGTTTTTAAATGTGAGTAAATCCTCAGGACCTCAATTGTCTTTGAATTATTCTTTCACAGTTTGTGGACTCTATCTCACAGGACCTAATCCTGCTGTATTCAGTCAGATTTCTCCTCTCCTGTCCAGCAGTAAAGTCAACTTAGTCCTAAATCTCAAAGTCTTCATATTTCCTTTATCATTATTTTCCCCAAGGGATATGTACAGGGAAGCCTGGAATGATCTAAATCACATAGGTGCCAGTGACTGGAAAAATCCAGGTAAGCGCTAAGATGGACACACACACAAAAGGAATGGAAGACAAAATCCAGAACTTGTGGAGAAAAAAAACCCAACTTGATGGTGTTCATTTCCACGTCTGAAGAAAATCCATTTCTCTAGGATCCAAGACAATATTGTAGGATAGGAGAAACTTTTCCTATAACCTCTTAGATTCAGTGTCTGAGGCCTGCTAATTAAACTGACAAAAGAAATTAACAGGATAAAATGTTTATTACATATGCACATGGGGGCTTCACAGAGAAAAAAGTGAAAACCCCAAGGAGGCAGTTAGACCCAGGGACTTATATAGCATTTTATCAAACACACACACACACACACACACACACACACACACACAATATAGATAGATATAGATATAGATATAGATATAGATATAGATATAGATATAGATATATTTGTGGAAAAGGGACAAAACAAAAGAAAAGAAGTTTGGGCTCCTACAAGCAGTAATTTGTGGGATAGTAACTACATGGGGACAACAAATGAAAGATAAGGGATATTTAGTAAGGTTAGTTATGCTGATCCATCCTAGGGCTGACTTTCTGTCTTAGTGGTAAAGGTGGTTTTTCTCTTCTAGAATGGGAGAGGGGAGGAGAAACACTTTCACAAAGGGAAATTCATGCCCTGATTCTAGGTTGATGTTGGGAGGACAGAGAACTCTTTCTTCTTTAAAGTTTCTTAACTGCCTTCATCTTAAAACAAGCCTTACACCAAGGTGGCATTTTTTGGGGTGGCACATTATGGTTTCCTTCTATGTGTTTTAGTTTTTTCTGCTTATAAATTAGCTGCATGCTTCCATTCCTGGAAGGCAATTTAAATGATAGTTTTACATTTCTGTCCCTTAAAATAAACGGTCCTTAACTTAAAACTCCCTTTCTAAATAAAACATATAGCGGGCAGCCCAGGTGGCTCAGCGGTTTAGTACCACCTTCAGCTCAGGGCATGATCCTGGGGACCCGGGATCGAGTCCCACATCGGGCTCCCTGTGTGGAGCCTGCTTCTCCCTCTGCCTGTGTCTCTGCCTGTGTCTCTGCCTGTGTCTCTGTCTCTCTGTGTGTCTCTCATGAATAAATAAATAAAATCTTAAAAAAAAAAACGTATAGCATTCTCTGTCTCCCCATCCCCAAAGTATCTGCTTGGCAGAGGTCTAGGGTGCCCTGCCCCCAGCACAAGCCCACCTTTCTTGTATTTGTTCTGCTCTCCCAGCGCCTTTACATTGTCACTCTTCAGTCTTCATATACCCTTCCCTCAAAACTTGCCCTGTCCTCCCACCAGCTGAAGCTTCACAAAGGGCTTGAGAACCCAGGAAATAGTATAAATTCCTTTCAGTAAAATACTAGATTCTAATGACTCAATGTTTGTTCTGAGGCCTGAAAAAGCTACCACACACTTCTCCTTTGTGAGGTAAAATCAACTTAAGATTAAAAACATTAATTAAAAACCTTTCTTGTCCATCAGTGAATGAATGGATAAACAAATTGTGGTGAAATATTATTGGAACATAATGGAATATTATTCAGCCATAAAAATGAGGAATCCAACAACATGGATAAGACTTGAAGGCATTATGCCAAGTGTAGTAAGTCAGACAGAGAAAGACAAATACTGTCTGATCTCACTTATATGTAGAATCTGAATAAAAATAAAAACAAAAACAACACACTCGCAGAGAAAAAAGAAATCAGATTTGTGGTTACCAGAGGTAGAGAGTGGGGAGTGGGATCAGGAATTGGAGGAAGATGGTCGAAACCAGTAAGATAAATAAGAATTGGGGTTGTAATGAACAAACTGACGACTATAGTTAACACTTCTGTGTGATATATTTGAAAGTTATTAAGAGAGTAGATTCTAAGAGTTCTCATTTTTTTTCTCCTTTCTTTTTTTTTGTACCTATATGAGATGCTGGTTGTTAACTAAGCTTATTGAGGTCATCATTTCACAATATATGTAAGCAAATCATGATGTTGTACACCTTCAACTTACACATTGCTATGTGCCAATTATATCTCAATATAACTGGTGGGCGGGGAGAGTTCATGCTCTGCAAACACCAAAAAGAAAGAAAGAAAGGGAGAGAGAAAGGAAGGAAAGAAGGGAGGGAAGGGAAGAAAAGAGACCTGTCCTTTGCAAAATGTTTCCATTGTTGTCACTCTCCCCTACTACAGGTCACAAAGCACTTTGGGGTCTACTTGGGTCTAGATTAGAGCTGCCTTGAGTTCCTTATGTAAGTGGAATAAACTAACCCTTAATCCTAATCTCAGGACTTTCTTCTAGTTAGGGATTTATTACATCATTTTGATGGCTCATATTTTTTTCCCATTCAACATGTAAGAATTATTTATTGGTCACCTAACAATCATTAGAGATACAAAAGTGAACAAGAAACAGTCTCCATCTTTGAGATGCTTCCAGTATAGGGACAAAAAAAGTAAATATGCAATTATAATAGTATGTACAAAAGCGGGATAAGTATAGTCATGTTTTAAGAACACATTGGACTGGACGCCTGATGGCTCAGCGGTTTAGCACCTGCCCTCAGCCCAGGGCATGATCCTGGAGTCCTAGGGATTGAGTCCCACATGGGACCCCCTGCATAGGCAGAGGGAG
>NW_027326547.1:0-31902 GCF_048164855.1 Canis lupus baileyi
GCATGACAGGGATGAAATATGTTATTCCAGGGGCTATTCCTTTTTAGTTGTTTCCTTCTAGAAAAAAAAAGGTAATTTTTTTCATATTAACAGTGATCATAAATATACCCAAATATTTACTATGGGAATGATCTCATAGTAGTTTTCTAAAGATTGTGACAAGCATTAAGTGCTGCTTGCTACTGCTATGGATGAAATTGTGTGTCCCTCCCACTGCTTTCCTGCCTTCTTACCATAAAGCCCTCTCTGCCAGTATCATCATGTTTGGAGATAAAGCTGCTTTTTTTTTGATATAGAGGTTTTGAAGGTAATTAAGTTTAAATGGGATCATCAAGTTAAGGTCCTAATCCAATAAAATGGATGGCCTTGTAAGAAGCGGGAGAGATCTGTATGTGTGTACATACATGCATTGAGGAAATGCCTTGGGGTACACAGTGAGAAGGCAGCCATGTGCAAGCAGAAAAAGAGCTCTCACCAGAACCTGACCATGATGATATCCCGAACTCGGAATTCTAAAAATCTGTGTTCTCTCTATATCAAAGACCTTGGCTTAAAAATGAAATTCAAATGCCTGAGATCACTTACATTTTCTAATATTCCCAATGTATATATAAAGTATATAAGTAATATTTTGGGAGCTGAGTCTCTTTAAAAAAACATTAACAAATAAATTGATAAAGATTTTGTCACATAAAAACTCTTGAGTAGACATAAGGACATATCTCAAAAGCAATATGTGAAAGATGAAAAATGTTCAACTTGTTTTGTCATAATGAACCATTTGAAATAAAAATTCAGCCCTTCAATAGGTGCAACTCTCTAGTGGAAAAAGAACACTGTCTTTATATAAAATCTTTTTAGCAGAACATCGTAGGCTCTGTAAAACCTGCTGAGAGGTAAGCAGCACCCAGGACAATAAATGGTTCTAGTAAGAAAAGGAAAGTCTTCTCCTCTCCCTAAATGCTATAATAATTACAAAGATGAAAAAAAAAGAAGAAGAACAGTATTCCCCTTATAAATTGAATATGAGTGGTCTGTAAGGTCCTAACAACCAGGAAATGAGTTTGCTATTTGTTAGCATGTCTCTTGGGCTAAGGATGGAAGGGTACAACATGGTATGGGAGGAAGAACATGGCCTTGGATGAAGGCAGGCCTGGGTTGGAATCTCTTGCATGATTTTCCTTTGTATGACTGGACCATTTCTGAGACTTCCCCTGTCCCCATTTTCATCTCTGCAGCCTGTGGATGATAAAAAATACTGGCCTCGGAGGGCTGTGAGAAAATTTTTATTTATTCATGAGAGACACACAGAGAAAGGCAGAGACATAGGCAGAGGGTGAAGCAGGCTCCCTGTGGGGAACCCGATGTGGGACTCGACCCCAGGACCCAGGGATCATGACCTGACCCAAAGACAGATGCTCAATCACTGAGAAACCCAGGTGGGTGAGGCATCTGTGATGTTCCTAGTGTGGTTTCCAGCATGCATCCCACATATTTTGGTCTCCCATATTCACCTTGGTTAAATAAGGATAATGGTAACTAGTCTGTATTTTTAAAATAATGACTTGGCCCTCTATCAGGAGGAGTAGAGTCTTTCATATGGACCTCATGCCAAGGTCTGGACATTCTTTTTCTCTTTGTCCTCCTTATGACATCACCACCTTCAAGGTTACATCTATGGGCAATTTCCCTAATCTCAAATATATTTTACAACTATCTTTGCCTCTGATTTTTTTTTGATAGCTATACTTCCTTCATTTTTCAATTCACTAAGTGTTCTGATTTATTTCTTACCAAGCAGATTGGAGTTCGTTGTTCACTCAACGTAAAGGAAGGGTTAATTTCAATAATGAAAGAATCTAGGTGTTCATGGAATGTTCTATGAAATTCAGGAAAAAAGAGAGAATAGAAATGGTAGCACCACATAGTGAATAAAAGCCTGTGCTTTGAAATAAATAGACCTAATTTCAAATGTAGAGTCTGTCAATTACTAATATGGTTACCTGGGCAGAGCCATTAGACCTCTGAGCATCAAGGTTCTCCAAAATAAAAATAATCTGATCTCACAGGGTAGTTGTAAGGTTGGACAAAATTAGGTACATAAAGTTTTTTAGCATAATATCTGACATGTAGTAAGCACCTCATAAATTATTATTAATGTAACCCAGATGAGTATAGCATCTTGCCAAATTATTACTAGCAAGTCTTACCTATGACATGGCATAACTGGGATCTAGGGTGAAGGCAGTAAAAAAAGAGGGGGTTAGTTTTTTCTCATGACCAAAAAACTTCTTGATATTTTGTTTGTGGGAGTCTTCTTTGTCTTCCATGTTTTGTGAATAATGCAAACAGAGATGGAGTAAGTAAACAGGTGACCTTCCATGACCTGCTCCCAGATGTTTACTGAGCAATTATGTTCTAGACTGGATATTTGATGCATTTGTGTTCAGGGTTGAGAGGAAAGTGCACACAGTCGATTCTTTCTCCTACATTCCATCTGTCTGCTCCATCTTTTTATTTTAAAAGATTTATTTATGTATTCTTTATTTATTCTTTATTGTTATGAGAAACACAGAGAGGAGAGAGAAGCAGAGACACAGGCAGAGGGAGAAGCAGGCCCCCCGCAGAGAGCCTGATGTGGGACACGATCCCAGGTCTCCAGGATCACGCCCTGGGCTAAAGGCAGCCCTAAACCCCTGAGCCACCCGGGCTACCCTGCTCCATCTTTCCTTTTTACTAAACTGCTAAGATAGAGCCCTGATACCATCCATCAGGACTATTGCCTCCCCTAACTAGTCTCCCTGCTTCCACTCTTGCTTACCCATCCATCTATTATCTACCAACAGTCAGAATAATTTGCTAGGAATATAAATCAGATTTGGTCAGTCCCCTAGTTAAAAATCCTTTGGCAAAATATTTCCACTTTTTTACCATGGCCTGTGAAGACCCTGTGTGACTAGACCCTTGAGCACAGTATCATATCTTTTTTTTTTTTTTTCACAGTATCATATCTGATAGCATGGCCCATGCTCTAGGCTCTAGTCAAATCAGTCTTCCCTGAGCCCCTCTCTCTGAGGGGTCAGATTGTACCCACATAGGCGGGCAAGTCCCTCAGCCTCGACGGCTCAGGCACATTGTCTGGGAATGTGGCTGCTTCTCCTCTCATAGATTTGGTTTTAATTCTCCACCTCAGAGAGGCCCTCCTAGACTATTCATCTCTAATTATGTTCCCACCCTCTCCACACAGCCCCCATCCACGTTCTATCAGCAACACTAATCATTATCATTCCCCCTCTTATTTTTATCATTTGTAAGTCCCAGGCAGGAGAGACACTGGCCTGTCACATTGTCGGTTGTATTTGCTGCAGGGACTTGACACAAAACAAGACCTCCAGAAGTACTCAAGGAATGAAGGACTCAAGCATTGGCAAACACAAAAGGAAAAAAAAAGTAATGTTTTCTTATAGTAAGGGTTAATGAAGAAAGAGAAATTAAGGAGTCAATCCCATTTACAATTGCACCCGAAAGCATAAGATAACTAGGAATAAACCTAACCAAAGAGGTAAAGGATCTATACCCTAAAAACTATAGAACACTTCTGAAAGAAATTGAGGAAGACACAAAAAGATGGAAAAATATTCCATGCTCATGGATTGGCAGAATTAATATTGTGAAAATGTCAATGTTACCCAGGGCAATTTACACGTTTAATGCAATCCCTATCAAAATACCATGGACTTCCTTCAGAGTTAGAACAAATTATTTTAAGATTTGTGTGGAATCAGAAAAGCCAGGAGAATTTTAAAAAAGAAAACCAGAGCTGGGGGCATCACAATGCCAGATTTCAGGTTGTACTACAAAGCTGTGGTCATCAAGACAGTGTGGTACTGGCACAAAAACAGACACATAGATCAAGGGAACAGCATAGAGAATCCAGAAGTGGACCCTCAACTTTATGGTCAACTAATATTAGATAAAGGAGGAAAGACTATCCACTGGAAGAAAGACAGTCTCTTCAGTAAATGGTGCTGGGAAAATTGGACATCCACATGCAGAAGAATGAAACTAGACCACTCTCTTGCACCAGAAACAAAGATAAACTCAAAATGGATGAAAGATCTAAATGTGAGACAAGATTCCATCAAAATCCTAGAGGACAACACAGGCAACACCCTTTTTGAACTTGGCCACAGTAACTTCTTGCAAGATACATCCATGAAGGGAAGAGACACAAAAGCAAAAATGAACTATTGGGACTTCATCCAGATAAGAAGCTTTTGCACAGCAAAGGATACAGTCAACAAAACGAAAAGACAACCTACAGAATGGGAGAAGATATTTGCAAATGACGTATCAGATAAAGGGCTAGAATCCAAGATCTATAAAGAACTTATTAAACTCAACACCAAAGAAACAAACAATCCAATCATGAAATGGGCAAAAGACATGAACAGAAATCTCACAGAGAAATGCAATTTTTTTGAGAATCACAAGAGCACAAAACATGGTACACCTACTTGGTATTAGACATCAGCAACAAATCGCTGTACAAGAAAAGCTGCCTCTTCTGCCTCCTCCAGCCTCTCTTGAGTTCAAAGGGGCCATGGATGAGCACAGTACGAGTGGCACCCTCAGATGATGTAGTGCTTTCGCTGTGGGTGTCCACCTCCACAGACGAGCTCTTCCTGCAACACATCAAACACAGAGCAGCTAGTTACTAGTCAAATACACAATATAGTTTAATGCCAAGTGTCAAGGTTTACACAACACTAAAATTTAGTCTCAACCCCCAAAGCAGAGCTCCAGAGCTCAGAATCAGGGATCCTTGAGTTACAGAAAGCTATAGAAAGAGGTGAGGTCACTTGGGGAACTGATGCTGAGGGAGGACAGTTTCAAGGACGAAGCCCTTGAGCATGCCAACACTTAGAGGTGTGGTGGAGAAAGAAGCAAAGCTAATCATGAGCCATTAGGCAGGCGAGAGCCAAGAAGCCAAAGGTAGAGCTGATTACAAGAAGGTGAATGAACAACAAAAACAAACAGGACTTGTGGCCTAATATAAAATAAAATAATGTGTGAAGAATTAATTACAATTTGCTTTTATGTTAAGATAAAAATGAAGATAACTGAAGATTCTGGAAATTGATCCCCATCTTATCTAATTCAATATTCAAAATTGGGGTAAAAATTCTCAAAGATCAGCAAAAATACTGGAAACCTCAGAAAGTTTCTGAATACAAGAGTTTAGCTATTATTTGGCTGAGCTCTGACAGGACTTCCTGGTCAGAATAGGTAAAACAACTCAATTGAACAGAATGTAAAAATTCTTTCATAAATAGGACAGGTATTTTTATAGACCCACTGAAAATTCTGTCTCATGGAGAGAGAGAGTTGGCTCTCTCATGGAGTCAAGAAAGTATCTCCGCCTCCCCCAAGGATGCATAAAGCCTGCTCCCTTCTGCTCATCAGCCCTGAATCTTATGAACAGGAGCAACTTTTCAGGAAGCTGGTGCTGAAGTTACTTATTACTTTCTATGTAATTAGAAGAAACAAAAGAAAACAACACTTCCTGTTATTGCCAGTCTGTTTGGATGATCAGAAATAGTGTATCAGAAGACTACCTCATGCAGTGAAGCCTTGAATGACCACCTGTAAGTTTAGTATGCTTTCTGATTGACGGGAACATCCTTTTTTCTTCAATTCATGGGACGGGAAATCGAGTGAGTCTACAGTACTTGGCAGAGTACTGTCAAATGCTTGAAGCCTGAAGATTCCACAGTGGTCTGAGATCACTGACATTATGATGTCACAGATTCAAAGCTCATGTCATAACTGCCAAACTGACATACTGGTTTCCCTATCTTGGCCTCCAAGTTTTGATTTTTTAAAAGTAATCTTTTTATTTTGAGATAACTGTAGATTCATTTGCAGCTATAAGAAATAATACAGAGAGATAACATCAGTTTTTTACAGATGGAGTCTTCCAGAGATGCTTCCATCACCACAAGGGTCCTTCCTATTACCCGTTTACAACCACACAAATTTCTTTCCCCCTCCACCACCTCTTTAATCCCTGGCAATCACAAATCTGTTCTCCATGTGTATAATGTTGCCATTTCAAGAATGTTATACAGATGGGATCATATAGTTTATGACATTTGGGGATTTGCTCTTTTCCATTTGATGTAACTGGAAATTCATCTGGACAGCTGCAAGTATTCACAGTTCATTTCTTTGTGTCCCTTAGTAGTACATCATGATATGGATGTATCACAGTTTGCTTAACTACCTGTTGAAGGAGTTCAGGATTGTCTGCAGGTTTTGGCTGTCACTAATAAAGCTACTATAAACATCTGCATACAGGTTTCTGTGTCAGCGTTAAGTCTTAACTTCTCTGGGCTAAATGCCCAGGAGTGCAAGAGCCAGGTCATATGGTAGCTGCTATGTTTTGTTTTTTAAGAAACTGTCCAACTGTTTTCCAGAATGGCTGTGCCATTTCACATTCTCCCCAGTACTGTATGAGTCATTCAGTTTCCCCTCATCCACAAGAGCAGTTGGTGTTGTCATTTTAGCTATTCTGATAGCTGTGTAGTGTGATATCTCACTGTGGATTTCACTTGCATTTCCCTAATGGTTAGTGATACTAACCATTGATTTGCCACCTGGACATCTCCTTCAGTGTCACGGCACCTACAGGAGCCTGTTAAAAACATGTTACATGAAGACGGTGTTCCCTTTCCACTAGGAAACTAATGGTTTTACAGATGATGAGGCTCCTGCACATACAGGTTGGACTCTGAATCCAAGCAGCCGTGACGTAGCATGAAGGCTTCAAATCCAGCTGACTCAGGAGGTCACACAGCTTCCTGTGAGCCACCATCCCTTCCCACATGGACAGTGTCTTTCTTTGACAACTGTGGAGGACTGAAATTTGATCTTACGGACAAAGTTTGTGGTTTCCCTTACAGGCTCCTGTAACAGGCATGTGAAAACCTATCTTTTATTCCCCACTAGACTATGGACCTCAAGGAAAGAGTCTGTGTCTGATCTATCATTAAATTCTCACAATCACTGGCACGTCAGAGGAATCAAAAAATTCTGTATTGAACAAGTGAATGAAATAGTTTTCTGGCAGGGATGGACAGGGAAAAAGGCATGACATAAAACAATCTTTCTCTTATTTACTTCATTCATTCAACAGATAGTGTTTGAACCTATACTAGGAGAAAGGCACTTGATAGGTCTGGGCAACAGGGAGCCAGGCCCAACTCTCACAAAACCAGGATTTAAATGAGGAGGCGGGGCGGGGGGGGAGACAGAAATTAAACAGAGAATGCCATCAATAACTGCCTAACACAGCCTCTGGAAAGTACAGCAGAGGAAAATTAAAGAGTGAGATGAGAAATTTAGAGAGGGACTTGACACCTGATTTCAATTATGGAGAGGAAGGCTTCTTTGAAGAGCTCATTTGAAATGACCTTTAAAGAATAACTTGGGGAATCCCTGGGTGGCGCAGCGGTTTGGCGCCTGCCTTTGGCCCAGGGCGCGATCCTGGAGACCTGGGATTGAATCCCACATCGGGCTCCTGGTGCATGGAGCCTGCTTCTCCCTCTGCCTGTGTCTCTGCCTCTCTCTCTCTCTCTGTGTGACTATCATAAATAAATAAAAAATTTAAAAAAATAAAGAATAACTTGGGATTACTTAGAAGAGAGAAAGAGGAAGGAAGGGGGAAGGGAGGGAAGATATATTTGTCAGTTGAAGGGACAGAATGTGACTAACTGATGTTTCAGAAACATGGAAGACTTTGCTGGATTGGAGACACAAGCAGAAGGTACAGGAGAGGAAATTGGCCTGTAAATTAGGTAGAGGTGAGAGCACAAGTCCTGGTAGTCTTTTTAGACTTTATTAAGGCTTCTCATCTTAAAACCAAACTAACACAGAAGTGGCATGTAGATAGTGGCCTCCAGACTTCTCACCACTTTTATTTATTTTTTAAAAATATTTTATTTATTTGAGAGAGAGAGAGAGAAAGAGACAGTGCATGTGCACAAGGGGGGGGGGGGCAGAGAGAGAGAGAGAGAGGAAGAAGCACAAATGGTGCTGAGTGTGGAGTCTGACCTGGGGCTCTGTCTCATGACCCTGATATCATAACCCTGAGCCGAAATCAAGAGTCAGAAACTTAACCACTTAAACTTAACCAACTAAGCCACCAGGGTGCCCCTTCTCACCACTTTTAAAGGACAACGCTTGACTGGCCATGCTTGACTGTATTTAGAACCATGGAGGCTCATTGGGCAAGACTTTCTGGCCTCCCATCAAGCACCTGTCAAAATCTATTTCAGGTAAAAAAATATAGGCAGACTTATCTCTGCACCTTCCCCAATTCTCAGATTGTGTCCCATTCTCTGCGTCTCCCTTCAGAGAGGTTAGAGATTTAGAGGCCAGGAAAACCTCTCCTTTTAGAATCTAGTCCTGTTGATCAATTCTGATATGCATCAGACTCACTTGGGAGGCTTTTCAGGCACTCATTCTGAAACTGCCTCCCCAAGAGGTTCTGATTCATCAGATCTGGAAAAAGCTCTTTGAGTGATTCTTACATGTAACCAGGATTGTGAGTCACTGGTTTTCAGGAATTAATTGAGAAAGATACAGTGATAGCATCTTCTCCTTGTAGTAAAGCAAAGGAGAGAAAAGTTTGTCTGAGAAAGATAAAAGGAACTTTGTTTTACCATGTCATAATTACCTTTGCAGTAATAGCTGAAGCTTAATTTCTTCCATACCATTGTTATTTATTTTAATTTGATGAATGAGCTCTAAATAGAATAATAGTGATAGGGTCTGTTTTCTTTTCTTTTTAAAAGACTTTATTTATGTATTTATTCATGAGAGACACAGAATGAGAGAGAGAGAGAGAGGCAGAGACACAGGCAGAGGGAGAAGCAGGCTCCATACAGGGAGCCCGATGTGGGACTCCATCCCGGGTCTCCAGGATCATGCCCTGGGGTGAAGGCAGCGCTAAACCGCTGAGCCACCTGGGCTGCCCTAGGATCTGTTTTCATCTATTTCACCGAACACCTATGTTTTCACCCTAAATATCAAATAGAAGAGATACTGTAAGGTGATCTTTATGCCCATAATACCATACCATTGATCTATTGTCTCTTTTTGTCAATACCATACTGTTTTGATTATTACAGCTTTGTAATATATCTTGAAATCTGAGTTTGTGATACCTCCAGTTTTTTTTTTTTTTCAAGATTGCTTTGGCTATTTGGGGTCTTTTGTGGTTCCATAAATGCTTATGAATTACTTGTTTTAGTTCTGTGAAAAATACTATTGGTACTTTGACAGGGATTCCATCAAATCTGTAGATTATTTTGAGTATGGGACATTTTATTAATACTTGTTCTCTCATCAATAAGCATATTGGAATATTTCCCCATTTGTGTTTTCTTCAATTTTTTTCACCAATGTTTTATAGTTTTTCAGTATATATATATATATATATCTTTCACTTCCTGGTTTAAGTTTATTTTTAGGTATCTTATTATTTTTGGTACAATTGTTAATGGGATTGTTTCTTAATTTCTTTTTGCTCTTCATTATTAGCGTATAGAAATGCAGTGGATTTCTGTATATTGGTTTGTATCCTGTGACTTTCCTGAACTCATTTATCAGTTCTAGTCAATTTTTGGTAGAATCCTGAGGGTTTTCTACATATAGTACCATGGCACCTGCAAATAGTGAAAGTTTTACCTCTTCCTTACCCATTTGGATGCCATTTATTTATTTTTCTTGTTTGATTACTGGGGCTAGGACTTCCAGGGCTATGCTGAATAAAAGTAGTGAGAGTGGAAATCCTTGTTTTGTTCTTGATCTTGGGGAAAAGCTCTCACTTTTTCACCATTGAGTATGATATTAGCTGTAGTTTTTTTATATATGGTCTTCATTCTGTTGAGGTATATTCCCCCTAAACCTACTTTGTTGCGTTTGTATCATAAATGGATGTTGTACTTTTAAATGCTTTTCTGCATCTATTAAAATGATCATGGTTTTTTACCCTTCTCTTGTTGATGGGATGTATGATGTCAATTGATTTGTGAATATTGAATCATATTTGCATACTAAGAATAAATCCTACTTGGTCATGGTAAATGATTTTTTAATATATTGTTGGATTTGGTTGGCTAATACTTTGTTGAGGATTTTTGCATGTACGTTCATCAGAGATATTGGCCTGTAATTCTCTCTCTTTCTCTGTAGTCTCTTAATCTGGTTTTGGTATCTGGCCTCATAGAATACATAGAAGCTTTCCTTCTTCTGTTTTTTTTTTTCTTTAAAGATTTTATTTATTTATTCATAGACACAGAGAGAGAGAGGCAGAGACACAGACAGAGGGAGAAGCAGGCTCCACGCAGGGAGCCTGATGCGGCACTCGATCCCGGGTCCCCAGGATCACACCCCAGGCTGCAAGCTGCGCCAAACCGCTGCGCCACCAGGGCTGCCCTGTTTTTTGAAGTAGTTTGAGAAGAGTAGGTGTTAACTCTTCTTTATATGTTTGGTAAATTTTTTTTTAAGATTTTATTTATTTATCCATGACAGAGAGAGACAGAGGCAGAGACACAGGCAGAAGGAGAAGCAGGCTCCACACAAGGAGCCCGATGTGGGCCTCGATCCCAGGACTCCGGGATCATGACCTGAGCCAAAGGCAGATGATCAACTGCTGAACCACCCAGGCATTCCTAAATGTTTGGTGAAATTTACCTGTGAAGGCATCTGGTCCTGGACTTTTGTTTTTTGGGAGTTTTTTGAGTACTGATTTGATTTCATTGTGGATAATCAGTCTGTTCAAATTTTCTATTTTTTCCCAACTCAGCTTTGAGAGGTTATATGTTTCTAGGAATTTATCCATTTCTTCTAGGTTGTCCAATTAGTTCGCATACAATTTTTTCATAATATTCTCTTAAAATCCTTTATATTTTTGTGGTGTTTATTATTTCTTCTTTTTCATTTCTGATCTTGTTTGAGTCCTCTCTCTCTCCCTCTCTGTCCTTTTTTTAAAGGATTTTATTTATCCATGACAGAGAGAGACAGAGGCAGAGACACAGGCATAAGGAGAAGCAGGCTCCATGCAAGGAGCCCAATGTGGGACTCGATCCCAGGTCTCCGGGATCATGCCTTGAGCTGAAGGCAGATGCTTAATCGCTGAGCCACCCAGGCGTCCCCCCCACTCTCTTTTTTATGAGTCTGGCTAAAGGTTTATCAATTTGGTTGATCTTTTTAAAGAACCAGCTCTCCTGGTTTCATTGATCTGTTCTATTGTTTTTTGTGTTTTTTTTTTTTTTGTTTTTTTTTGTTTTTTTAGTTTCTATTTCATTTATTTCTGCTCTAATCTTTATTATTTTATTTCTTCTGCTGGTTTGGGGTTTTATTTGTTCTTCTTTTTCCAGCTTCTGTAGTGTAAGGTTAGGTTGTTTATTTGATATTTTTCTTGCTTCTTGAGGTAGGGCTGGATTGCTCTAAACTTCCCTCTTAGAACAGCTTTTGCTAGATTCCAAAGTTTTTGGACCATTGTGTTTTCATTTTCATTGGTCTCCAAGTATTTTTAAACTTCTTCTTTGATTTATTCTCTTAAAATTTTAAATCTTTGGGATCCCTGGGTGGTGCAGCGGTTTAGCGCCTGCCTTTGGCCCAGGGTGCGATCCTGGAGACCCGGGATCGAATCCCACGTCGGGCTCCTGGTGCATGGAGCCTGCTTCTCCCTCTGCCTGTATCTCTGCCTCTCTCTCTTTCTCTCTGTGACTATCATAAATAAATAAAAATTTTAAAAAAATTTTTAAATCTTTGATTACATGTGTATATTGGAAAACATTATGTAATGGCAAGAGCATGAGGTCTGGAATCAAATTACGCAGTTTTAATCCTTCCTCATAATTTACTACCTATATGACACTGGGTAAACTAGTTACACTTCTGAAGCCTCACTGTTGTCATTTATAAAATCAGGATGGTGATAAAAGCAGCTTCATAGGGTTGTTATGAGAATTAAATGAGATCATACTGCAGAAATCTTAGTATGATACCTAACAGAGTAATCCTTCAAATGATTTAGTTATAGGAGACATTGAGACTTTTTATTCAGAAATAGTAACAATATCATGGGTATTCTCCATGACCAAAGATAGGGAGAGATTGTAATAGTGCCAACTGAATAACTACAAACTGCCAAGTTCTTTGCCAGGCAGTTTATGGACATCATCTCATTTCCTTGTAGCAGGTTTGTGAGGTAAGAATCATTATTTCCACTTGGAGAAACTGAAGTTTAGTAAAGTTAAGTGACTGAAAACCACATACCTAATAATTCATAGAGTCAAGTTTGTCTAATTTCAAAGTCCTATAATTTTTCCTTGCCTAAACAATGTTTCCCTCCTGGAAGAGGAAAGAAAATATATTTTAAGCCACATCCCATTTAGGTTGGCTCCCAAATTATTTAATTGACACATAAGTGAGTGTTTTCATCAACTGTCAGTGTTCACATATGGTGCCCATGTCCCACTCAGTCTCTTCTCCCGAGAATGGCTGGTTGTGGAACCCAGAGCTACTGCTGGTACCATGAACTGACTGTCAGACAGGAAATTTGCATCAGCTCTCAATGTGGATAGGAGACTCCTGGTACTTTACAGAACGAGATCTTAGGTTTTAGACAGGCTGGGAGTAAGAGTCAGGGCTGTGAAAAGTCTAATGATTCCCCTCCTAATGTCCATGGTTCACATCTCTTTGATAGATACCAGGCTATGAATTTGTGGCTAAACATTTCCACTGCCTTCTAAGCTTGATACCCATCCTAGATAAGTATTATGAGTAATTTCTCTCCTGATTCTGGCACTCTGGATTTTCTACTACCACTAATTGATCTCTATAAAGAGGGAAAAAAGAAAAAAAAAAAAAAAAAGAGGGAAAAAAGAGATGCTCAGGCCTTGGCAGTGAGTGTTCACGCCACTACCCTTTGCTGCCCTCTACTGACCATATCTGGAAATTACATTTAACCTTCTAGGTCCTTGTCCCAAAGCAGATAGAGATACTGCAGTGAGTGAAACCAGGCACACAAAATTTGAGATGCACCAAAAAACTAAGGAAGATATATTTTAATATAATATTTTTAAAAGTCAATTTTCAAAAAATAAATGATGAACAAAATACCGAAATGTACCCTAAAACAGTACTACTACTAGCTTATATGTACAAAGACCCTGCCATCCATCTTTTCATTCAAGAAAGAGGTTTAATACCACAGTGGAAAATCATGCTACCAGTGCTGGTGAACCTTTTTCATCACTTGCATATATGGAAAAAGACCCAGAAAATTTAGAATAAACTGAAAAAAAAGGGGGGGGGAGAGAAGGTGCAAGTGGAACAGATATTATAACAGTAGACTCCTGAGGAAAACAAGTAAGAGAACGGAAAAAAAATTAAGAAAACAAAACCAACTAACATCTTCAGAGTCAAGAAGCCAAAAAAGAGGTGGCTATGAAATAAGAACAAAGGCAGATAAAGATTTCTTGTATATTAAAGGTATCATCGACCAAATTGAATTTAAAAGAAAGTCTTGAAGATTGAGTTCAAGGAATCCCATTTGACCTTGACACTTGGAACATTCATCTTTCAGTTTTAATGACCTAAGGTTACCCCTTTTTTTCTCAATAAATAGAGCTATTTAGTCCTTCAGTAAGGAGTAATTTAATCATTGGAATAACGGAAATGCTATTTTAATTTATAGAATCAACATACAAACAAAGCTTGGAAGACAACAACTGTAAAAGAGAATCTGACTAATATTAACACTGATAATATGAAACAATGGAAGTCTGAATATTAAAGCAGCAGAGCGATATGGAGGATAATGTCACAGATTTTTCTCACCTATTTATTTATATAGCAAGAAATCAATTATATACTGTCTAAAATTGATGTAACAAAATAGAGTTTAAGTATACTCTTTAAGGGATCCCTGGGTGGCGCAGCGGTTTAGCGCCTGCCTTTGGCCCAGGGCGCGATCCTGGAGATCGGGGATTGAATCCCACGTCGGGCTCCCAGTGCATGGAGCCTGCTTCTCCCTCTGCCTGTGTCTCTGTCTCTGTCTCTCTCTCACTGTGTGCCTATCATAAATAAAATAAAATAAAAATTAAAAAAAAACTGTAAGTATACTCTTTAAAATGATAATCATCAGAAATATCAAAACAAAGTAACTGGAAAAACATAGGCATGGATGGATCAAAGAAATAAGTTTCTCATCTTCCAATAGATGCTATCTAAAGTTGATAAACAAGATAAAAGAAGAAGTGCAAGTATTAACATATATTTCAGAGGTATTGTGATAACCACCAGGAGAACAGAAAATACTTAAAAATAGGGAGCTGGAAATGAGTCGGGGAACAAGTTCAAGCTGAGAATTTACTTTTCACTTGGTATCACTCTGTACTGCTTGATTTTTAAAACATGTGTATGTATTAATTTTAAGTATAAAAGTTAAAAGAAAAAAAAAACCAACTCAACTTTTTGCAGCTGCAGCTCTTGGCATCACTTCCTTCCCAGCTGCAATCTCTCTCCTTACACCAGTGGTCCAATCCTACAGAGATAGGAAGGAGTAAAAGAGACTAGAAAACTTTCTGTCCTGAAATTTAAGTTTTTTGGAATCTTTTTGGTTTGTGCTCGGGTTCTATCTTTTCAATGGTGCAACTCTTTGGAATACTAACTTTTGACTACTTTAATCTGTGATATCTAGAATCTCCTGAAAGTTTTGCTAAACTTTGTTATCCTTCTTTTACTTCTTGACAAAAGACTAATCCTGACTCATTGCCTCTTAGTGTGATCACAGTATTTTATTTTCTTAGAATCTTGATTCTGGCCACCTACTGCTTTGCCTGGCCCAACTCAACCTGCCTAGGTAGGAATGAAATGTCTATGGAAGAGATGACAATTATCATTTTCAGAATAAATAAAATGTCATATATTAGTAAGTTAAACATAGTACTAAGGGAGTAGGGTGACGTTCATTATCCCATTCCTCATGCGTTTACAGAGGAGAGTGTACTTCACTGTTCTGGAGAGAACAGACTTGGAAGAATTTGGGAGTAGAAGTTTTCTCTAGACTTGTGGTCTCACAATCTTGTACTAAAGTAGCCAAAACATGAGACACAAGACACAAGGAAATGAAGAAACCAGAATATCTACATTTTTGAAGAAGGCAATAATGTCTCAAATGTCACTCTCTGAGAGAAAGTAGGTAATATATATGGAAGATCCCTGCACACATCACCAAAACAAAACAATAACAGCAAATGCAAAGGAATACCTATATTAAACATGTGGAAGCACAACTATTGATGGGCACTTTCTGCTCAGTCATACAGATTCACAGGCTGTGGATTCAGTGCTGGTGCAGCTGGCTGGCTTGCCACCAGACTGAGACCAGGTCCTCGCTGTCTCCAGCATAGATGCTACTAAGTTATCTGCTATGCTCTTTGGCCGATAGCAGTGTCAGATGATATTACATATTCACTTAATTGGAGTACCACAGTTTTGTTTGTGACAACTTCTATAGTGGAGATGCAGTTTCTTTTGTGACTGCTGACCCCTTGGAGACTAGAACTATTTAGAGATTTGAACCAACTTTGAAGAGGCTGAAGAAGCTATACTCATTCCTGTGAAATCCCAGGACACAGCTGCAGCTGTAGGAACCTTGGCTCTGAGTTAAAGCCTCTGGCTGACACTGAGCCAATTGTATAAAATGGATAGTGAGAGCATTTGGACTTTAATTTCTATGAGCTTTTATTTGCAAGGGGATTTAGTTTGTGGGGAAGTTGAGTAATAAAAATGAGTTTCATATTGTTCAAATTTGGGACATTTTAATATTGATACAGTTCTCTGTGTTCATTTCATAAAGTCTGGTGAGTTATTTTGGACAACATGACTGGGCATAATTAGTGATAAGAAATCGAATCAGAGAGAGAACTTTCAGCTTAGTACTATCTGACTCATGGTGCTAGTCTTTTGTGGGCAAAAGCAAAATGCCCTTCAAGCAGTTCCAGAAGGACTCTGTGTAGGGAGAAGCAGACTTGGGGACTGTGTGAGCACAGCAGCGCTGTGAGCATGCACCACTCGGCTGAGAGGGACAGCTGCCCTGGTCCCCTTCTGATGCCTGAGTACCAAGGGTTATGACATTGTTTCTCAGCCTTCCATCATGTGTGAACTGCCTTCGTGACTTTTCTACAAAAAGTGACATGTTTTTAAGTATTCAGCGTGGACTTTATAATCTTTGCTCAGGGTAATATGCGTTAAAACATGTTAGGAAAAAAAAACAGGTATCTTTCTGACTACAGATGAAAATACATACATAATTACTAAAACTGAAAAAACAAAAGCCTTTGAGTATGCTACTTAAAACAACTCACATGATGCCAGTGGAATCCACAATGTAATATATTTAAAAAATTAAAAAGCTGGCAAATATTAGGAGGGATGCGTGTTATTCCCCTCTTCAGGATTCTACTCCAATCCTGATGACAGAACATGGTTTTGGAGAAGAGATTTGGGGTCGCTGTCTTCACTTTCTCACACCATCCCAAGCAATGTAGAACAGACCTTTTTAAGACCTATAGAAGCTGTGTAAAGCTTTTGTACTTAAAGAGCTTCTTGGTCCCCTATTGGAGTGGGCTTGAGTGAGGACAACTGCAGTTGTCTGGCCATCCCATGGCTTGTTTATGGAGGTGCAGTAGCAAACCCTATTTTTGCAAAAGGTCTAAGCTTCTACCCAGCTTTACTAGGGAACCCTATAATTTGGATGATAACATACATCTCAATCACCTTCTATCTTCCCTCTTTCTCAAACTGGTTCCAACCCATAAAGAAGCCCAAATTCCAACACAGCATGTAGTTACAAAAACAAGTGAAAGAATGAAAGAAGAAAATGTTGATGGAAGAAAATGTATGCTGCTATTATACAGCAAAATACTATGTATATATAAACATTTAATGATAGCTTATTTTGAAAAAGTGTTTTTTAAAAAATTAATGCAACTCGATACTCAAATAGTGTTGAGTTCTCCTTCCCCAACTTGCTGGTAGAGTCATGTAGTATTCCAGTCTTTCTGGCTGAGTCCCTGCAACTGGAGCAGGGCACCTTCCCCTGTTGCCTAGATTCTGAAAACCAGTGAGAAAGAATATTGGTTTTGGGGTCAGGCCTGGTGCTAGACCCTGTGTGTCTGAAGTTCAGCAAATTACCTAGCCTTCCTGAGTCTCAGGTTTTATACATGTAAAATGGGAACAATACCCCCCTCTAGGGTTGTTGTGAGGATTAAGTAATAATGCATGTGAGTGAGTGACACTGCCATTCAGAAAGAAATTCAGATCCATGCCTAGGTATCCACTGGGTATGTCCATAACTAGATAGTTTTTGAAGAGGTTTGAGATCTTTCCCTTGCATGGAAGTGGAGCATGAGTGGTCGTGCTTATACTCAGAGGCTTTTTATAGCACAGATAAAATGCCAAAACAATAAAGATTTTGATCTCATGTGTTCCTTTGTGCAAACAAGCTTGTATAGCAAAATGGTGTAAACACAGATGAAAATGGACTTCATACAAATAAATGAAATTAGGTTTCTCTAGTATAAAAAGAGATCAAATGGTAAGAGCACAAAAATAGGTGAAATGGTAACATAAACTGACTCGTGTAATCAGTGGGTAAATTCTTGATATTTTCCTCTCTAAGCTTTTTCTAATAGTTTTGTTGCTAAGGCTACAATATTTTTGCCAGATTGGAAGATGATTGTCAACTCTAATGAAGATTAAGTAGCTTTCCCAACTAGATTTAAAAAAAAAAAAAAAAAAAGCATCAGTTAATGCTGCTGGCTTTCAAAGCCATAATCATGAAGAATGGAAAGATCTTTAAAGATATGCTCTTAAATGTGTGGGAAATATCAGAAAGGGAGACAGAACGTAAAGACTGCTAACTCTGGGAAACGAACTAGGGGTGGTAGAAGGGGAGGAGGGCGGGGGGTGGGAGTGAATGGGTGACGGGCACTGGGGGTTATTCTGTATGTTAGTAAATTGAACACCAATAAAAAAAAATAAATAAATAAAGATATGCTCTTAGAGACTCCTAACTCTGGGAAACGAACAAGGGGTAGTGGAAGGGGAGGGGGTGGGGGATGGGGTGACTGGGTGACGTGCACTGAGGGGGGCACTTGACGGGATGAGCACTGGGTGTTATGCTTTATGTTGGCAAATTGAACTCCAATAAAAAATAAATTTAAAAAATAAAAAATACAGATCTGCTCTAAGAAGATGTAACTAATAAAATTTGAAATTTAGCAGCATTTCTATTCCATAGTTATTCCAACACACTGGTTACACTGAACAAAAATAACTTAAAACAGAACTTTACATATTTAATAAAAAAGATAAAGATATTATTATTTACAACTTTAGCAAAAAATTAATTCCCTAAAGAGTAACAGGTTATTTAATGAACAATGCTTTTGACTGGTTGGGAAAGTGTTTCACCACTGCTCACAAATTCATACTTGATTTATTCCTTGAACAATATAGATAAGTTACAGGATTAAGTCCTCTGTCTTTTGGTTCCTGCCATTAATTGGTTAAAGTCATCTGAGGACAGTGTAAATATAATGCTCCCAAAGAAACCTGGAGTTTTATAAAGTAGTTAATGGAAAGTAATTTGTTATGGACATTCAATTGCTAAAAGGATGTAAAAGGGTAGGAGCCATTAGGAAAGATGAAGAAACACTTCTTTTGATGTGCTTGCTGAGGAGCCAAATGAGCTTCTTGATCATGGACAGAAGAGACCATCTAAAGTTTAAAAAATGTAGAGCTGTTTGTGAATCCATTGATCCTGCTATTCTACTTGTGCACTAAAGCAGGAAAATTAAATATTACTTAGCCAATATAGGTGCTGTGTTTTCTTCCTCTGATGTCTTTTTATTTTTGTAGCCAGAAATCCCATTGTTAATTTCCAATAGGAAAAGCTGAATATTAAAGTTAAAAGTTCACCTTAATTTGAATATTGTAGCATTAGTGACATCTGGTGGAAAACGAGTTACAGTGTGGCATTATTTAGGTATTCTGATCTTTCCTGTATAATATCATTTTCATCAGATTTTCACACAGCCCTCTCCTCAAGTCCATGGGAAGAGTGTACTTTCTGGCCCCACTGAAGTTTGGCTTAGCCTTAAGACTTACCTGCATCAGTGGAATATGGGCAAAAATGTCAGTGTGAAAGTTCTGAAGATAAGCTTTAAGAGTCCTGGTGAGGCATTGCCCCGTCAATGAAAGAACGAGACATGTGCCCTGCAGACTTGCATGAGAAGAAGACAAGCACTCCAGGTAACCCACAGACTTCCAGGAAAAAAAAAATTGTTATTCTATGGTTGTTTGCTGCAAAAGCCAATTAATACATGAGACTATTACACACCTCTGTGTGAATTCCCATGGAGGCTTGACTCCTCTCTTCAATTGATGACACTGGGAGAAGAATCCTGGAGACATGTGGTTCAGTCCCTTCTGGAGCTCTATTTCAGACCCTGATAGGCCCAGCCGGAACATGTTTCCATTCCTCTACCTATGGTAAGCAAAGCTGAGTCAAGAGTCCAGGGCAGGCCCATCAGACTCTCTTAGAATCTTCGTTTCTCTAACATGGTGTGGAAGTCATGTAGGGCTTTTTTTTTCTTCCAAATTTTTATTTAAATCTTAGTTAACATATAGTGTAATATTGGTTTCAGGAGTAGAATTTAGTGATTTATCATTACATATAATACTAACTGTTCATAGGTCATTCGCAATTCTTGCATCTGTTGGTTTAAATATCTTCCTCTTAAGGTGGACTTCAAGGTATAGGAAAAGAGGGCAGGACAAGTTTAGTTGGGGCCATAGGCCAAAGCTTTTCCAATTGAGCTTTGCCAATAAAGCTCATAGCTTGGCTCCGACTCAACTCCAATATATGTACTAGTAGGAGTCACTAGTGTTATAAGCCACAAATTATAAGTGGTAATATTAGGATTGTTTTATTTGGCGAATAAAAACAACTGACAGAAATTTAAGTATTATCAGTGATCTATTAAAGTTGCTACTGGTGAACGTTTTTCAGGGAATAACCACATTATTTCTGGTTATTTAGCAGAGGCATTTAGTGTTTCCTAAAGCAGTTACTGCTTTCTAAAAAGAATTTCAAACTTTTGTCCCAAAAGTAGGACCAGAATTTTTAACTCTTCATATTTTTACTGAACTTCCAGTTCTGCTTTCCTTCTCAACCTAATGTTTCATGTTTAGAGGTTACAAACAGCCCAGAATTTATTTTTTTGATGTTTTTTGAAGAATTTATTTTAAATTCAATTAATTAACATATAGTGTATTACTAGTTTCAGAGGTAGAATTTAAGAGGTGTTGGATATAACACCCAGTGCTCATGACATCACCTGCCCTCCTTCATGCCCATCCCCCAGCTACCCTATTTCCCCAACCTCCTCCCATCCTGTGACCCTATTTGTTTCCTATGATTGAGTACCTTTTTTCCTCCCTCTCTGTTTTCATCTTCTTTAGTTTTCCTTCCCTTCCCAGACGTCCATCTGTTTTGCTTAATTCCACATAGGAGTGAAACCATATGGTAATTTTCTTTCCTGACTTATTTCAATTAACATGATACCCTCTAGTTCTATCCCAGTCTTTGCAAATGGCAAGATCGATCTATCTATCTATCTATCTATCTATCTATCTATCATCTATCTATCTACCTACCTATCTATAGATCTCACATATTCCTTATTCATTCATCTGTCCAAGGACATCATGGCTCCTCCCACAGTTTAACAGCCCAGAATTTAAATGTTTTAATCTTGCTAGTGTCCGCTTTGTAACATACCTCATGTTTGGAAAACCAGACTCTTGACCATACTTTAATTCAACATCTTTTTCATTTCTGCAGAACTACTTTTCTTATTCAGGAAAAAGACATGTGGGTGGACCTCAATTAGATAGCTTCAACAATTCTCAAGGCAATGGGCTTTCACAATAGCATTCACTATACCTGTCATCAAATACTGGCACTTATTTGTCTTGCAATGAGAGAATTGCCCTTTATTCTTAACAAGCAGGCAACTGGATCAGAGAGATCAGATTACTCAGGCGAAAAAACAAAGACAAATACATAATGAGATAAACCTGTGTAGTAACTGCCTGGAAGCTTGCCATCTATTTTCCTCTCCATATCTCAAGCTTCAGAAAAACCAGGACTTTGTTTCATTCATCCTAATACTTGGCACTTTTACAGGTGCTCACTTTGTAATTTCTGAATGAGTGATACAGGCTATGTGTTTTTACTTTATAGTGAAGGTTAATGAGTTAACTCATATAAAAAACTTAGAACAGTGTCTGATACTAAGCACTTAATTACAAAACAAGGTAACATTTAGAATAGAGATTAGAAAAGACTTCAGAAGTTTGCCTTAAACTGATCCTTAAAAAATAAGCTAGCCTGGCAATAAGGATAAGAGCATAGAAAAGTTCTACAGTGCACTATATGCTAAAATCAATTAATTCCAAATGACATGTATTATTTTATACAGAGAATGATGCTTATTTTAAGTCTAAGGTTATAAGATTAAAGGGATATAATCAAAGCTTGTCCACTAAATTGAAAGTACCTCCAGATTTATTCAAGTTTGTATCTTTAGGCCTTGGTAGGCACAAGATATTATTTGCTATACTGAATCCATTCTATTGTATGTGTTAATACCACACCAATATAAACATATTTTAAGACAAATTTTAAACATACATATTTAACTTTATTTCACCATGATTTAAAGCTTGATTTTATAAAACATAAAAAAAATTTAAGAGTTCTGTATCACAGGAATTTAAACAGTGGCAATATACATAGCTTTGTAGGTTCGAGTTCTACAACAAATTAAAATCAAATAATTGGAAATGTTTTCAATATGGAAAATATACAAATAAAATAAATGGCAGAGACCTATTATGAGCAATTTTTCATTACTTGCAGATTATCATTAGATAATTTCAGAATCTAAACAAAGACTCTCAATATTCAGACTTCTTTTACTGTATTTTACATTTAATATCTCCCTGCCTATATTCCAGAGTCAAAGTACTTGACCAAAAGGTCTGATTTAAGAAGGCATTTAGCTTTATGGCAAAAGTTATCCATCTACAGTTACCACTTTCAAGGAATTGACAACAATGCTGATGTGATCTGCTAGTTCCCTTTTGAACAACATGCAATAATTTATGCCAACCCTGTATAAAGTCATACAGGTAACAAAAAAATGGAACAATTATGCACAGTTCAATAGATGTATAATGTTAAGTTTTCCCAGTCTAAAAATTAACCAGTGAAACAAAATTTATCAACTATAGTTGACTTGGTTTCAGGAAAACTGCATCTGAGAACTACAAGTACATCACTGTCCTTATCTCATCCTCAGTCATTCGTGGGAATTTTATAGGCCACCATGCTATTTACTTTGTGGATAGTAGTAGTAAATGAACGAAGACGGACTTCCTCAGAATTGGTAATAAACTGTGGTCCCGACTCTTCCCATTTTTCAGGTACAACCAAATCTTTGTCTGTATAAATCAGTAGGTCAAATGAACCTGAATTGGGGATAAGATCATTAAAGTACAATTATTTTTTGAAAGGTACAACTATCCTTCCTGTCTCCCTCACATATGAGCCACCTATCATGTCAGAAAAGCTAGTTTAGCTTGATCTCTAATCAGTTATATTAGCTAATTGCTTTTCTTCAATGGAAATTTTAGTACAGAAAATACTGTACTCCTTTTTACTTAATGAAAAACTCGAAAAAGAAAAACTTTTTTTTTCTTCAAAGAGAAAAGCCATTAAAGATATTTGCAGAAAGTATATAATTAATCATGAGACAGCATGAATCTAAGCCAGAGAAAGAGAACATCTTGGTTCTGTGACCATTGTATCCCAATGCCCAGTACCGTGTCAGGCATACAGTAGGCATTTAGGGTATATCTGATGAATCAAGGAGTAACTAAGCTAGAAAAGAAAGACACAGTTATACCTGTAAGTCTTAATTATATACAAGGAATTGTGTAGAAAATAAAATGGAAGAAATTACATCAAAATATTCAGGAGTACTGTAGAAAACTTTCATTCTTTCCCTTTTCAGCACTTGTAAATAAAATGCAACCAGCATTACTTTAGATTCATGACGTTTTTCTCACTTGTATACCATGACATGGATAATTAAGAAAAAAATTCAACAAAACTGTTCTTAAAGTAATAGCTTAGTCTTTCCACAACAAATCTGAACCAACGTGAAGTCATATAATACTTACAAGAGACTTCCAACAGTGGCAGAAACGTCACGGTAGCTGTGATCTGTCGGATTACGGAGCGGATCTCATCCTGGATAGCCTTCTGAGACTTTTCTCTGGGTGTGCTACCGAGGAAACCAAATGAGTTGATTCATTTTAAGTTTTAACAAGTTATTTAAAACACTGGTAAGATTGTTTGATTAAATGCTTCAAAACTCAAATTAAGTAATGCATTCAAAAGGAGTTTTTAAAAAAACGATTATAATTTCATTTATTATTCCAGTATTTAAGACTGCTCTTCCAGTCTCTTCCCAGGTCTCACTTTCTTAGTATCACTTTCTTAGTATCAGGTCATTAAATAACAGATGACTAGAAAACCTGCCAAGTGCTTCAAGTCAGGAAACATTCAGCATATTGTAAAACAAAGATAACAAGTAGTACCTAAGATCTTTAATTGGCATAATCATTTTGGCATTTTTAGTAATACCTAAATGTCTAATTCTGTAGTGCTTCAAATAAGATGTTATATCAAGTTATTTTTATAATTAAACACTTTCTAAAATAGACCAAAGGCTTCAGGAACTACATTTCATTATGAGAGAGTTCTGAGTTTACAGGTAAGCATGCCTAGGACAATGCTAAGAATTAGCATATAATGAGGGGCATTTCCCATCCAGAGGACCTAAGAACTTCAGTTAAGAGTGTCTTAGGAAGTTCATAGCATTAAATGAAATACAGTAGAGCTGCAAAATAAGCTAGTAGAAAGTCTAGGATAATACTTCACGGTTAAAAGTACCTTGACACAATTCATTAAATGGCCCACCTAATATATCATGTGTAGCTTACATATAGCACCATAAATACTAAAGGTTGAAATTTATGGATTTTAGACTAAGGGCAATTATGTTAAAAGTACACTATACAAGTCCATAATAGGCACAACTCTTTTGTGAGCACAGTTTGTGAGTCTAATTCTTCTCCACGGGAGATGAAAGATCGAATCTAACATATTTAGAAACAAACTACCTTATACAAAACTATTTCAATATAGTTAGAACTCATTTACTCAAGAAAACAAGTTTGGGAAAAAAAATCTATGAAAGTGGAAGCAATTTAATTCATACTTACTTGTCATCTTTTGCAGTCTTGTCGCACTCAATATCAAACTGCCACCTTTCAAGGACTTCACCGCTTTCAATATTTGAGATGACTACCACCAGTTTCTGAACTGAACACTTGTATAACCAATCTGCAATGCATAACAAGGCATCTTTTTTGGTTCACTGCATTACAAAGTAACTCTCTTCCCAGGTCTCACTTTCTATCCTTAGCAAATTCCTACCACTGGTATTTTGGAACTCCTCCAACCTGTACAGAAAACTTGCCTCATAATAACCTAGCTCCTGTTTTTCAATTCTCAGTATCTGTACCAGATACTGAATGCTAAGGACAGAGTAGTGAACATGCAGTATACTCTAATCCAAGGTAAACTGCAGAAGATGAGCATTAACCTAATCACTGCAGTAATAAATGTAAAATTTTAATTGTAATAAATGCTAAGAAGGTACAGTATGTGATCCAATGAGAGAATATAGGAAAATCTGACTCCGGGAATTCTCACTCGACTTCAATTCTAAATAAATACCATTAAATATGCAAAAGGATACAGAAAATGTACAGGTCTTAAATACTGAAAAGCGAAAAGTATCTGACCAGAGGATTGAAAGGGTAATACAAAGGGAGAATGAACAAGGTCGGTTTGTACAAGATACATAGGGGTCAGACCACACAAGGCCACATGGACTAAATTAAAGAACTTATACTTCAAGAACCAGGGAAGTCATTACTTTGTATAGGGTGTGATGTGATTAAACTTATATTTCAGACTATACTTTTGCCTGCGATGTGTGGAAAGTAGAGTGGAAGAGAGGATCTAGGGATGCTAAATGATTACCTCAAGCAAGAGGTACTGAAGGCTTATAGAAGGATAAATTGGTAGAGATAGATAAGTATAGGTAGAGTCCAGAGATTTCGTGGTTAAAATTGTTAAGATTTATTGGATACTAATGAAACTAAGGAAGAGGAAATACTCAGGGATAGTTCCCAACTTTCTGGTTTATACCACTGGTTGGAAGGTTGATCCGTTCACTGAGAGAAAGAGAATGGAAATGAGACATGATGCTTACAGTTTTTTTTAAAGGTTTTCTTTTTCTTCATTTTTTTTTAAGATTTTATGTATTTATTCATGAGAGACAGAGAGAGAGAGAGAGAGAGAGAGAGAGAGAGGCAGAGACACAGGCAGAGGGAGAAGCTGGCTCCATGCAGGAGCCTGATGTGGGACTCGATCCCAGGTCTTCAGGATCATGCCCTGGGCTGAAGGCAGCGCTAAACCGCTGAGCCACCCGGGCTGCCCTAAGGTTTTATTTCTAAGTAATATCCACACCCAATGTGGAGCTGGAACTAACAACCCAAGATCAAGAGTTGCATGCTCTACTGACTGAGCCAGCCAGGACCCCCTTACATTTAGTTTTCAAGTATCACTAGGATAGCCACATGTGGATATCAAGGGAGCCACTTACTATATGAGCAAAGAGAAGACTTGGGTTGGATGTATGCTTGTGAGTCAACTACACAAAGATTGTTAGTGAAGTTATGTATGTGTCAGAAATCATCTTAGAGATTATAATAAGAGGGCCTCATAATGAGCCCTGAATTAATCTTGGAACTTGGGATAATATACTCAAGAATACACAGTTGTTTTTTTTCAAGAGACAAAAACAATCTTGTAATATTTAGGGCTTGTGGGCCACCTAGGTCTCTTGTGTAGTCTTTTAAAAACTAGCTTTTAAAAATCTGAAAATATTCTTAGTTTGCAGGTAGTACAAAAATAGGCCACTTGCTGGATATGGGCGGTCAGTCTTGCTGACCCCTTGACAAAAATCAACTTTTTCTCAATTTTGCTCTGAAAAGGAAGAGATTGGGTAGTCACTTAAAGATCTGGGGTGTGTGGAAATTTTTTTCTTTTAAAACTGAAGACAGATGAAACCAATGAAAATATCTCAAAACAAAGAAGTCAGAAATACCAGAGAAGAACTAGGGTAAAGTCCTTAGGAAGGCTAGAGTGATGGGGATTCAAAGAGATCGAACAATTTGCCTCTAAGAAGAGCAATTCCTCCATTCTAACTAAAAGGGACAAATTAAATCGGAAGGTTAAATTCACATACAACTCACATACAACTGAGGTGAAATGTCATCAGTGTAGTCTTAAAGGAGACAACCTAAAATCAGTAGCTTAGGCAGGGCTTGCTTCTTCATCAAATTAAGGTGACATAGATTCTTAGTTACTTCTATGTTTCAGGCTAAGTAATCTGAGTATAGCCCTGGGTGATTTAGCCCTGAAGATGATAAAAATATGATTAATAGAATTTAAAAAATAAAGCCCCTTGAAACAGAAAATATATATATGACTCAGGAATTAAAAAAAAAAATTACTGTAATTTTTTTTGGAACTAGTTTTGGAAGGTCAAATGAGGAGCCAGGGAGAAACATCCTATAACACAGAAAAATTAGAAGTGAGAATCCTAAGTAGAGAAAAAGATGGGGGGAAAAAAAGAATAGATGGAGAACAAGTATTCATTCAACAAGTATTCAGTAATTTCTTGAGCTAAGAAAAAACAGTGAGTGTTCAGATAGAAATGGCTAACTTACAGGCAGGATTTTAACAAAGACAATTGAAGACAGTAAGACATTAAAAAACTTTATTGGGTACTCTATTAGTAGTATTTTTTATTTTTTTAAGTTTAGTTCCCAGGCTGGATTCAATTTCATTTTATCTTAAAATAATGATGGTTTTAAACTCTAGGCAGCTATAGAAAATATATCATGTTAAAAATATATAGTGGATTTCTCTCCAATAATAAACATCATCATAGTTATGTAAAATTCCAACTTGTTCCACCTGGCTACACGAACTGCAAAAATCACTTCAAAGGGAGTTGATAGAGATTGTTTTGTGAAGCCAGATCAGATTTCTAACATCAAAGTATTTAGCCCACTCAAAATGTGGTAGGGAAGAGTGGACTTTCTTTCAACTTATTATTTGCTTCCTTCCGATTGAGAATCACTGTATTTGAAATTGCAGTGTTTTACACCTCTTTGTATAGCGCTGAAAAATGAACACCAAGATGCCAGAAAGTACGGGTCCAAGAAAGCCTGCAAAACTCAAAATGGTTTTCAACAATTAAATACCTTTCAGTTGTTCCACTACATTATTTAGGTATTTCATGAGCTCAGGATCAGTTGTTACAAGCAAGGTGAGTCCGTATTTCTGCACTCTGGTAAAGGTTTCAGATGGATATATGCCACGCTGATATAAAATGCTGTTGATGCCAAATGCTGAAAACAAAAGGAATGTTAAAGTCATTTTCACTTTGCAACTCTGGAAAATAAAACCTATTTAGATGTGGCTGCGGTTTCATTCCTGGTATCAAACTGAAAAAGCCTAAACGTGCATTTGTGGGTGTCTTGCTGAAAGCAGAGTAAGTGAAAAGTGCCACTGAAAATCCTTAAAAATGTTGCTTCTAAGTAAAAAGAACACGATACCTGCGTTTATGCGGAACTAAAAATGCCAAACTGCATTAACCTAGTGTCAAAGTAGAACTACAAGCTCACGGTAATGCAAGCCCCAATTCAGGTTATGTGATCACAGGGTGTCGAAATAGGCTTTTGCGTCTGGATTAGCAACTGATTAACCGGTCCAATGTTCCAAAGCAAGCCTCTCCCTCACTTTTCCCTCCTCTTCTCCTACCAGATTCCATCAGAGGGTACAAACATGGCCTGGTCCAGGACAGAGTTTCCTAAATCTAGTCCATAGCCGTCAGTACCGGGATCAAAGCTTGGTGGAAGGGCTATTCAAGATATACTGGGGCCCCACCCCGCTCGGGGTGGGCGTAGGCGTGGGGCTGGGGCGGGCTGGGAAGCGTGTCGGATCCGCCGTTTAAAGCAAGGCTGCTGGGATCCCTGGTGGCGCAGCGGTTTAGCGCCTGCCTTTGGCCCAGGGCGCGATCCTGGAGACCCGGGATCGAATCCCACGTCGGGCTCCCAGTCCACATCGGGCTCCCGGTGCATGGAGCCTGCTTCTCCCTCTGCCTGTGTTTCTGCCTCTCTCTCTCTCTATCATTAATTAATTAATTTAAAAAATTAAAAAAAAAATAAAGCAAGGCTGCTGGTGGAGGGGCCGCAGCGCCAGGCAGGCCTCGGCAGCACCTGGGCTTCCTGCTCCACCAGGAGCGAGGCGCCCGGGGGTGGCGCCTGCATCCGCCTCCTCCTAGATTAGATTCTCCAGCCCTGCGGGCGCTGGAGCAAAGAGAGCCGACCCCGACCCCGCCTCCGCCTCCGTGGCCGGGCCGGGCCGGGCCTCCAGGGCGGCCTGGCCTCAGCTCTCCCCGCCCTCTGGCCTGCGCAAGGGGGACTTACAGAAGAACTCGGCCACGATTTCGGCGCTCCCGCGCAGGGTGATGCCTTGCTCCCGGGAGAGCTGCAGCGCCATGGCCAGGCCTAGGGACGAGGGAGCGCGCTGCTGCCCGGCGGACGGCGACGCCACAGCCTCCAACGGAAGTTCCCCGCCACTCGTTTCAAAAGTAACGACGCAGCACGCCAGGGGCCCTCCGCGCAGGCGCGACGAGCCTCCCGGCAGGCCCAGCGCCAGTCTCCTCGCTCGCGGGAGGGGCGCCTCGCGCAGGCGCAGTGGGTAGGCGTGGTCAGGCACTTCCGGGTTGTCGGGCACGGAAGGGTCCCTACCGAGCACCTGTAATTGTGGTCGCCGGGTCGCAGCTGAGGCGAGACGACCGCAAAACCTGGCTTTGACGCCCGCTCCCGAGGCCTGCGGAGTGAGCAGCCCAGGATCCCGGTTCGTCAGTTTCAAAGCTATTTTCAGAGTGATGTGAACGCGCCAGTTGCATCTTAACGTGGCCCAGGGACCCCGCCCACTCCCTAGTGGGCGATTGAAACTTGCTTAGATACTCTGGGAGTCAGTCAAGAAACCGCGTGCGTGGCAGTCCAGCCACAGCTTGAGAAGGCCTGGTGACTGTATGCGGGCGCAGCTGTTAAGGAACTGGGGGGCAGACCCGGTGGCTCGGCGGTTTGGCGCCGCCTTCTGCCAGGGCGTGATCCTGGAGACCCGGGATCAAGTCCCACGTCGGGCTCCCTGCGTGGAGCCTGCTTCTCCCTCTGCCTGTGTCTCTGCCTCTCTCTCTCTCTCTCTCCTCTCTGTGTATTCTCATGAATAAATTAATAAAATCTTACACACACACAAAAAAAAGAAATTGGGGGGGGCGGCCCTGGTGGCCCAGCAGTTGAGCGCTGCCTTCAGCCCGGGTGTGACCCTGGAGACCAGGGATGGAGTCCCTCCAGCCCTAATCCCTAAAGCCTAAACCCTAACCCTAACTCTAAATCCTGGACCTGGTAAATCTGGTCCCCATCTGGCCTCACCCAGTCCTGGTGACTTTGGTCCCCACCTGGGCCCCACCTGGACCTGACTGCTGTGGACTCCTTCGGGCCTCACCTGGAACTGGTGACTCTGATCCTATCTAGGCCTCACCCAGACCTGGTGACTCTGGTCCTCACCTGGGCATCATTGGGACCCGGTTACTCTGTTCCACACCTGAGCCTCACCTGGACATGATGACTCTGGAATCCCTCTGGGCCTCACCCTGACCTGGTGACTCTGGTCCTCAACTGGGCCTCACCTGGACCTAGTGAATATGCTCCCCACCAGGGCCTCATCTGGACCTGGTGACTCTGTCCCTACCTGGGCATCATCGGGACATGGTTACTCTATTCCTCACTGGGACTCACCTGGACCTCGTAACTCTGGTCCTCACTTTGACCTCTTCTGTACCTGGTGACTCTGGCCCCACCTGGGCCTCAACGGAACTGGTGACTCTGATCTTCACCATGGCCTCACCTGGACCTGGTGAGTCTGGCTCCCACCAGGACCTCACCTGGACCTTGTGTCCCTTGTTTCCTTCTAGCCTCATCTGTACCTGGTGACTCCGGTCCCCATCTGGGCCTCACCTGGCCCTGGTGACACTGGTCCTCTGCTTGGCCTTACCTGGACCTGGTGACTGTGTTCCCCACCTGTGCCTCACCTGGATCCAGTGACTGTGTTCCCCACCTGGGCCTCACCCGGACCTGGTGAATCTGTTTCCCACCTGGGCTCACCTGGACCTGGTGGCTCTAGTTCCCACATCAGGTTCACCTGGACATGGTGACTGTGGTCCCCTTCTTGGCCTCACCTGCACCTGGTGACTCTGATCACCATCTGGGCCACACCTTGACTTGGTCACTCTGGTCTTCATCTGGGTGTCATTGGGACCTGGTTAATCTGTTCCACACCTGGGCCTCACCTGGACCAGGGGATTCTGGTCCCCTTCTGAGCCGCTCCTTGACCTGGTGACTCTGGTCCCCTCCTGGGCCTCACTTGGACCGGGTGACTCTGGTTTGCACATGGACCTCACCTGGAGCTGGTACCTGTGGTGTCCTTCTGGCCTCACCTGGACATGGTGACTCTGGTCCCCATCTGGGCCTCACCTGGCCCTGGTGACACTGGTCCTCAGCTTGGCCTCACCTGGACCTGCTGAGTGTGGTTGCCACCTGGGTCTCACCCGGACCTGGCGACTCTGGTCCCCACCGGGGCCTCCCCCGGACCTGGTGAATCTGGTCCTTACCTGTTCCTTACCCAGACCTGGTGACTGGTCACCACCTGGGCCTCACCTGGTCTTGGTGAATCTGGTCCACACCTGGGCTTCACCTGGACCTGGTGACTGTGGTCCCCACCTGGGCCGCAAATGGACCTGGTGGCTCTGGTTCCCACATGGGGCTCACCTGGACCTGGGTCCTATGGTCTCCTTCTAGGCCTCACCTGGACTTGGTGACTCTGGTCCCCTCTTGTGCCTCAGCTGGACCTGTTGACTCTGGTCCTCAGTTTTGCCTCACCTGGACCTGGAGACTGTGTCCCCACCTGGGCCTCACCCAGACCTTGTGACTTTGGTCCCCACCTGGGCCTTACCTGTAGTTGGTGAATCTGGTCCCCACCTGGGATTCACCTGGACCTGGTGAGTCTGGTTGCCACCTGGGCCTCACCTGGACCTGGTGCCTCTGGGCTCCACCTGGGCCTCAAACTGGACCTGGTCTTTTTGGTCCCCACCTGAGCCTCATCTGCTCCTGGTGGCTCTGGGTCCCACATGGGGCTCACCTGTACCTGCTGACTGTGGTCCTCACGTGGTCCTCACCCAGACCTGGTGACTGGTATGTGAGGAGTCTGCTCCAGATTCCCCCTCTCCCTCCACCCCTCCCCACTGCACCCTCTCTCAAGTAAATGTTCTGAAAATTAACATCAAGTCATGTGAGCATCTTTATCCCCTCTTCAGAGGTGCCTTCATATGTGTAATGACCATTTTAATGCCTTTCATGGACCCACTGTGAGTCCCATCAGAAACCCCTTTTCTTTGATATTATTGAAGTACA
>NW_027326548.1:0-31868 GCF_048164855.1 Canis lupus baileyi
CGAAAAGAATCGAAGAGAATCGATTAGAATCGAAATGAAAAGAATCGTATTGAATCGAATCGAAAAGAATCAAATCAAATCGAATCGAAAGAATTGAATCAAATCGAAAAGAATCCAATCGAATCGAAAAGAATCGAACTGAATGGAATCAAATCGAAAAGAATCTAATCGAATCGAAAAGAATCGAATCAAATTTAATGGAATCGAAAAGAATCGAATTGAATCGAAAAGAATCGAAATGAAACAAATCAGATCAAATGGAAAAGCATCAAATCGGATTGAAAAGAATCGAATCGAATCGAAATGAATCGAATCAAAAAGACTCGAATCGAAAAGAATCGAATTGAAAAGAATCGAATCGAATCGAAAAGACTCGAATCAAATTAAAAATATCAAATCGAACCGAATCGAAAAGCATCAAATTGAAAAGACTCGAATTGAAACGAATCGATTTGAAACGAAAAGAATTGAATCGAATCGAATCGAATCGAATCGAATTGAATTGAAAGAATCGAATTGAATAGAAAAAAATCGAATAGAAAAGAATCCAACCGAAAAGAAAAGAATCAAATTGAATCAGTCGATTAAATTCTAGTCGAATCGAATCAAAAAGCATGAAATCGAGTCGAATCGAATCGAAAAGAATCGAATCGAATCGAAAAGAATCCAATTGCTTCATCGAATGGAAAATAATCGAATTGAATAGAATAGAAAAGAATCGAATCGAATCAAATCGAAAACAATCAAATTGAATTGATCGAAAAGAATCGAATTGAATCAAATCGAATCGAAATGAAAAGAATCGAATCGATTCAAATAGAAAAGAATCGAATCGAAAAGAATCAAATCGACACGAAAAGAATCGAATCGAATCAAAAAGTATCGAATTGATTCGAAAACATTCGAATCGAAAAGAATCGAATTGAAATGAATCCGATCGAAATGAAAAGATTCTACTCAATTCGAATCCAAAAGAATCGAATCCAAAAGAATCGAATCGAATCCAAAAGAATCGAATTGATTTGAATCAAAAGAAATGAATTGAATTGAATCAAAAAGGAACTAATCGAATCAAATCGAAAAAAACGAATAGAATCAAATCGAATCAAAAAAATCGAATAGATTCGAATAAAAAAGAATCGAATTGAGGGATCCCTGGGAGGCACAGCTGTTTAGCGCCTGCCTTTGCCCAGGGCGCGTTCCTGGAGACCCGGGATCGAATCCCACATCGGGCACCCGGTGCATGGAGCCTGCTACTCCCTCTGCCTGTGTCTCTGCCTCTCTCTCACTGTGACTATCATAAAAAAAGAATCGAATTGAATCGCGTTGAAAAAAATCATAAAGAATCAAACGAAAAGAATCGAATTCCATGTAACGAAAAGATTCGAATTGAAAACAATCGAATCGAAACAAAAGAATAAAAAAAATAAAAATAAATAAAAAAGAAACAAAAGAATCGAATCGAATCGAGATGAATCAAAAAGAATCGAATCAAAACAAATCGAAAAGAAACAAATCAAGTAGAATCTAAAAGAATCGAATCGAATCAAATCGAAAAAATTCGAATAGAATTGAATCGAAAATCAAAACGAATCGAACCGAAGAGAATCGATTCGAATCAAAATAAAAAGTATCGTATCAAATCGAATCGAAAAGAATCATATCAAATAGAATCGAAAGAATGGAATCAAATCTAAAACAATCGAATCGAATCGAAAAGAACCGGATTGAATGGAATCGAATCGAAAAGAATACAATAGAATAGAATCGAAAGAAATCGAATAGAATCAAATCAAATCAAAAAGAATCGAATTGAATTGATCGTAACCAAAATAAGCGAAATGAATCGACTCGAACCGAAAAAAATCAAATCGAAAAGAATCTAATCTCAACGAAAATCATCGAAATGAATAGAATCGAAAAGAATCGAATTGAATCAAATCGAAAGGAATCGAATGGAATCTAATCGAAAAGAATCAAATTGATTCGAATCGAAACAAATTGAATCCAATCGAAAAGAATCTAATTGAATCGAATCGAAAAGAATCGAATTCAATCAAAACGAATCGATTCGAATGGAATATAAAAGAATAGAATAGAATAGAATCGAAAAGAATCAAATCGAATCGAAAAGAATCGAATCGAAAAGAATTGAATCGAATCGAAAAGAAACGAATCGAACCGAATCAAAAAGAAAACAATCGAATCGAATCAAATACAAAAGAATCGCTTTGAATAGCATAGAATTGAAAAGAATCGAATCAATCGAATTGAAAACAATCGAATCGAAAAGAATCGAATCAAAAAAAGTCAAATCGAAACGAAAACAATCGAATCGAATCGAATCTAAAAGAATCGTATTGAATTGCATCGAGTCGAAAAGACTCGAATCAAAAAGACTCGAATCGAATTGAATCAAATCGAAAAGAATCTAATAGAAACCACTCGAACAGAATCAAATCGAAATGATTCAAAATGAATCGAATAGAATAGAATCGAAAAAAATCGAATAGAATCGAAACGAATCGAAAAGAATCGAAGAGAATCGATTAGAATCGAAATGAAAAGAATCGTATTGAATCGAATCGAAAAGAATCAAATCAAATCGAATCCAAAGAATTGAATCAAATCGAAAAGAATCCAATCGAATCGAAAAGAATCGAACTGAATGGAATCAAATCGAAAAGAATCTAATCGAATCGAAAAGAATCGAATCAAATTTAATGGAATCGAAAAGAATCGAAATGAATCGAAAAGAATCGAAATGAAACAAATCAGATCAAATGGAAAAGCATCAAATCGGATTGAAAATAATCGAATCGAATCGAAATGAATCGAATCAAAAAGACTCGAATCGAAAAGAATCGAATTGAAAAGAATCGACTCGAATCGAAAAGACTCGAATCAAATTAAAAATATCAAATCGAACCGAATCGAAAAGCATCAAATTGAAAAGACTCGAATTGAAACGAATCGATTTGAAACGTAAAGAATTGAATCGAATCGAATGAATCGAATCGAATTATATTGAAAGAATCGAATTGAATAGAAAAAAATCGAATAGAAAAGAATCCAACCGAAAAGAAAAGAATCAAATTGAATCAGTCGAGTAAATTCTAATCGAATCGAATCAAAAAGCATGAAATCGAGTCAAATCGAATCGAAAAGAATCGAATCGAATCAAAAAGAATCCAATTGCATCATCGAATGGAAAATAATCGAATTGAATAGAATAGAAAAGAATCGAATCGAATCAAATCGAAAACAATCAAATTGAATTGATCGAAAAGAATCGAATTGAATCAAATCGAATCGAAATGAAAAGAATCGAATCGATTCAAATAGAAAAGAATCGAATCGAAAAGAATCAAATCGACACGAAAAGAATCGAATCGAATCAAAAAGTATCGAATTGATTCGAAAACATTCGAATCGAAAAGAATCGAATTGAAATGAATCCGATCGAAATTAAAAGAATCTACTCGATTCGAATCCAAAAGAATCGAATCCAAGAGAATCGAATCGAATCAAAAAGTATCGAATTGATTCGAAAACATTCGAATCGAAAAGAATCGAATTGAAATGAATCCGATCGAAATTAAAAGAATCTACTCGATTCGAATCCAAAAGAATCGAATCCAAGAGAATCGAATCGAATCCAAAAGAATCGAATTGAATCGAATCAGAAGAAATGAATTGAATTGAATCAAAAAGGAACTAATCGAATCAAATCGAAAAAAACGAATAGAATCAAATCGAATCAAAAAAATCGAATAGATTCGAATAAAAAAGAATCGAATTGAGGGATCCCTGGGTGGCGCAGCTGTTTAGCGCCTGCCTTTGGCCCAGGGCGCGTTCCTGGAGACCCGGGATCGAATCCCACATCGGGCACCCGGTGCATGGAGCCTGCTACTCCCTCTGCCTGTGTCTCTGCCTCTCTCTCTCTGTGACTATCATAAAAAAAGAATCGAATTGAATCGCGTTGAAAAAAATCATAAAGAATCAAACGAAAAGAATCGAATTCCATGTAACGAAAAGATTCGAATTGAAAACAATCGAATCGAAACAAAAGAATAAAAAAAGAAACAAAAGAATCGAATCGAATCGAGATGAATCAAAAAGAATCGAATCAAAACGAATCGAAAAGAAACAAATCAAGTAGAATCTAAAAGAATCGAATCGAATCAAATCGAAAAAATTTGAATAGAATTGAATCGAAAAGAATCAAAACGAATCGAACCGAAGAGAATCGATACGAATCAAAATAAAAAGTATCGTATCAAATGGAATCGAAAAGAATCATATCAAATAGAATCGAAAGAATGGGCATCAAATCTAAAACAATCGAATCGAATCGAAAAGAATCGAATTGAACGGAATGGAAAAGAAAAGAATACAATAGAATAGAATCGAAAGAAATCGAATAGAATCAAATCAAATCAAAAAGAATCGAATTGAATTGATCCTAAACAAAATAAGCGAAATGAATCGACTCGAACTGAAAAAATCAAATCGAAAAGAATCTAATCTCAACGAAAATCATCGAAATGAATAGAATCGAAAAGAATCGAATTGAATCAAATCGAAAAGAATCGAATGGAATCCAATCGAAAAGAATCAAATTGAATCGAATCGAAACAAATTGAATCCAATTGAAAAGAATCTAATTGAATCGAATCGAAAAGAATCGAATTCAATCAAAACGAATCGATTCGAATGGAATATAAAAGAATAGAATAGAATAGAATCGAAAAGAATCAAATCGAATCGAAAAGAATCGAATCGAAAAGAATTGAATCGAATCGAAAAGAAACGAATCGAACCGAATCAAACGAAAACAATCGAATCGAATCAAATACAAAAGAATCGCTTTGAATAGCATAGAATTGAAAAGAATCGAATCAATCGAATTGAAAACAATCGAATCGAAAAGAATCGAATCAAAAAAAGTCGAATCGAAACGAAAACAATCGAATCGAATCGAATCTAAAAGAATCGTATTGAATTGCATCGAGTCGAAGAGACTCGAATCAAAAAGACTCGAATCGAATTGAATCAAATCGAAAAGAATCTAATAGAAACCACTCGAACAGAATCAAATGGAAATGATTCAAAATGAATCGAATAGAATAGAATCGAAAAAAATCGAATAGAATCGAAACGAATCGAAGAGAATCGATTAGATTCGATTAGAATCGAAATGAAAAGAATCGTATTGAATCGAATCGAAAAGAATCAAATCAAATCGAATCGAAAGAATTGAATCAAATCGAAAAGAATCCAATCGAATCGAAAAGAATCGAACTGAATGGAATCAAATCGAAAAGAATCTAATCGAATCGAAAAGAATCGAATCAAATTTAATGGAATCGAAAAGAATCGAAATGAATCGAAAAGAATCGAAATGAAACAAATCAGATCAAATGGAAAAGCATCAAATCGGATTGAAAAGAATCGAATCGAATCGAAATGAATCGAATCGAAAAGACTCGAATCGAAAAGAATCGAATTGAAAAGAATCGACTCGAATCGAAAAGACTCGAATCAAATTAAAAATATCAAATCGAACCGAATCGAAAAGCATCAAATTGAAAAGACTCGAATTGAAACGAATCGATTTGAAACGTAAAGAATTGAATCGAATCGAATGAATCGAATCGAATTATATTGAAAGAATCGAATTGAATAGAAAAAAATCGAATAGAAAAGAATCCAACCGAAAAGAAAAGAATCAAATTGAATCAGTCGAGTAAATTCTAATCGAATCGAATCAAAAAGCATGAAATCGAGTCAAATCGAATCGAAAAGAATCGAATCGAATCAAAAAGAATCCAATTGCATCATCGAATGGAAAATAATCGAATTGAATAGAATAGAAAAGAATCGAATCGAATCAAATCGAAAACAATCAAATTGAATTGATCGAAAAGAATCGAATTGAATCAAATCGAATCGAAATGAAAAGAATCGAATCGATTCAAATAGAAAAGAATCGAATCGAAAAGAATCAAATCGACACGAAAAGAATCGAATCGAATCAAAAAGTATCGAATTGATTCGAAAACATTCGAATCGAAAAGAATCGAATTGAAATGAATCCGATCGAAATTAAAAGAATCTACTCGATTCGAATCCAAAAGAATCGAATCCAAGAGAATCGAATCGAATCAAAAAGTATCGAATTGATTCGAAAACATTCGAATCGAAAAGAATCGAATTGAAATGAATCCGATCGAAATTAAAAGAATCTACTCGATTCGAATCCAAAAGAATCGAATCCAAGAGAATCGAATCGAATCCAAAAGAATCGAATTGAATCGAATCAGAAGAAATGAATTGAATTGAATCAAAAAGGAACTAATCGAATCAAATCGAAAAAAACGAATAGAATCAAATCGAATCAAAAAAATCGAATAGATTCGAATAAAAAAGAATCGAATTGAGGGATCCCTGGGTGGCGCAGCTGTTTAGCGCCTGCCTTTGGCCCAGGGCGCGTTCCTGGAGACCCGGGATCGAATCCCACATCGGGCACCCGGTGCATGGAGCCTGCTACTCCCTCTGCCTGTGTCTCTGCCTCTCTCTCTCTGTGACTATCATAAAAAAAGAATCGAATTGAATCGCGTTGAAAAAAATCATAAAGAATCAAACGAAAAGAATCGAATTCCATGTAACGAAAAGATTCGAATTGAAAACAATCGAATCGAAACAAAAGAATAAAAAAAATAAAAAAAAAATAAAAAAAGAAACAAAAGAATCGAATCGAATCGAGATGAATCAAAAAGAATCGAATCAAAACGAATCGAAAAGAAACAAATCAAGTAGAATCTAAAAGAATCGAATCGAATCAAATCGAAAAAATTCGAATAGAATTGAATCGAAAAGAATCAAAACGAATCGAACTGAAGAGAATCGATTCGAATCAAAATAAAAAGTATCGTATCAAATGGAATCGAAAAGAATCATATCAAATAGAATCGAAAGAATGGGCATCAAATCTAAAACAATCGAATCGAATCGAAAAGAATCGAATTGAACGGAATGGAAAAGAAAAGAATACAATAGAATAGAATCGAAAGAAATCGAATAGAATCAAATCAAATCAAAAAGAATCGAATTGAATTGATCCTAAACAAAATAAGCGAAATGAATCGACTCGAACCGAAAAAATCAAATCGAAAAGAATCTAATCTCAACGAAAATCATCGAAATGAATAGAATCGAAAAGAATCGAATTGAATCAAATCGAAAAGAATCGAATGGAATCCAATCGAAAAGAATCAAATTGAATCGAATCGAAACAAATTGAATCCAATTGAAAAGAATCTAATTGAATCGAATCGAAAAGAATCGAATTCAATCAAAACGAATCGATTCGAATGGAATATAAAAGAATAGAATAGAATAGAATCGAAAAGAATCAAATCGAATCGAAAAGAATCGAATCGAAAAGAATTGAATCGAATCGAAAAGAAACGAATCGAACCGAATCAAAAAGAAAACAATCGAATCGAATCAAATACAAAAGAATCGCTTTGAATAGCATAGAATTGAAAAGAATCGAATCAATCGAATTGAAAACAATCGAATCGAAAAGAATCGAATCAAAAAAAGTCGAATCGAAACGAAAACAATCGAATCGAATCGAATCTAAAAGAATCGTATTGAATTGCATCGAGTCGAAAAGACTCGAATCAAAAAGACTCGAATCGAATTGAATCAAATCGAAAAGAATCTAATAGAAACCACTCGAACAGAATCAAATGGAAATGATTCAAAATGAATCGAATAGAATAGAATCGAAAAAAATCGAATAGAATCGAAACGAATCGAAGAGAATCGATTAGATTCGATTAGAATCGAAATGAAAAGAATCGTATTGAATCGAATCGAAAAGAATCAAATCAAATCGAATCGAAAGAATTGAATCAAATCGAAAAGAATCCAATCGAATCGAAAAGAATCGAACTGAATGGAATCAAATCGAAAAGAATCTAATCGAATCGAAAAGAATCGAATCAAATTTAATGGAATCGAAAAGAATCGAATTGAATCGAAAAGAATCGAAATGAAACAAATCAGATCAAATGGAAAAGCATCAAATCGGATTGAAAAGAATCGAATCGAATCGAAATGAATCGAATCGAAAAGACTCGAATCGAAAAGAATCGAATTGAAAAGAATCGACTCGAATCGAAAAGACTCGAATCAAATTAAAAATATCAAATCGAACCGAATCGAAAAGCATCAAATTGAAAAGACTCGAATTGAAACGAATCGATTTGAAACGTAAAGAATTGAATCGAATCGAATGAATCGAATCGAATTATATTGAAAGAATCGAATTGAATAGAAAAAAATCGAATAGAAAAGAATCCAACCGAAAAGAAAAGAATCAAATTGAATCAGTCGAGTAAATTCTAATCGAATCGAATCAAAAAGCATGAAATCGAGTCAAATCGAATCGAAAAGAATCGAATCGAATCAAAAAGAATCCAATTGCATCATCGAATGGAAAATAATCGAATTGAATAGAATAGAAAAGAATCGAATCGAATCAAATCGAAAACAATCAAATTGAATTGATCGAAAAGAATCGAATTGAATCAAATCGAATCGAAATGAAAAGAATCGAATCGATTCAAATAGAAAAGAATCGAATCGAAAAGAATCAAATCGACACGAAAAGAATCGAATCGAATCAAAAAGTATCGAATTGATTCGAAAACATTCGAATCGAAAAGAATCGAATTGAAATGAATCCGATCGAAATTAAAAGAATCTACTCGATTCGAATCCAAAAGAATCGAATCCAAGAGAATCGAATCGAATCAAAAAGTATCGAATTGATTCGAAAACATTCGAATCGAAAAGAATCGAATTGAAATGAATCCGATCGAAATTAAAAGAATCTACTCGATTCGAATCCAAAAGAATCGAATCCAAGAGAATCGAATCGAATCCAAAAGAATCGAATTGAATCGAATCAGAAGAAATGAATTGAATTGAATCAAAAAGGAACTAATCGAATCAAATCGAAAAAAAGAATAGAATCAAATCGAATCAAAAAGAATCGAATAGATTCGAATAAAAAAGAATCGAATTGAGGGATCCCTGGGTGGCGCAGCTGTTTAGCGCCTGCCTTTGGCCCAGGGCGCGTTCCTGGAGACCCGGGATCGAATCCCACATCGGGCACCCGGTGCATGGAGCCTGCTACTCCCTCTGCCTGTGTCTCTGCCTCTCTCTCTCTGTGACTATCATAAAAAAAGAATCGAATTGAATCGCGTTGAAAAAAATCATAAAGAATCAAACGAAAAGAATCGAATTCCATGTAACGAAAAGATTCGAATTGAAAACAATCGAATCGAAACAAAAGAATAAAAAAAGAAACAAAAGAATCGAATCGAATCGAGATGAATCAAAAAGAATCGAATCAAAACGAATCGAAAAGAAACAAATCAAGTAGAATCTAAAAGAATCGAATCGAATCAAATCGAAAAAATTTGAATAGAATTGAATCGAAAAGAATCAAAACGAATCGAACCGAAGAGAATCGATACGAATCAAAATAAAAAGTATCGTATCAAATGGAATCGAAAAGAATCATATCAAATAGAATCGAAAGAATGGGCATCAAATCTAAAACAATCGAATCGAATCGAAAAGAATCGAATTGAACGGAATGGAAAAGAAAAGAATACAATAGAATAGAATCGAAAGAAATCGAATAGAATCAAATCAAATCAAAAAGAATCGAATTGAATTGATCCTAAACAAAATAAGCGAAATGAATCGACTCGAACTGAAAAAATCAAATCGAAAAGAATCTAATCTCAACGAAAATCATCGAAATGAATAGAATCGAAAAGAATCGAATTGAATCAAATCGAAAAGAATCGAATGGAATCCAATCGAAAAGAATCAAATTGAATCGAATCGAAACAAATTGAATCCAATTGAAAAGAATCTAATTGAATCGAATCGAAAAGAATCGAATTCAATCAAAACGAATCGATTCGAATGGAATATAAAAGAATAGAATAGAATAGAATCGAAAAGAATCAAATCGAATCGAAAAGAATCGAATCGAAAAGAATTGAATCGAATCGAAAAGAAACGAATCGAACCGAATCAAACGAAAACAATCGAATCGAATCAAATACAAAAGAATCGCTTTGAATAGCATAGAATTGAAAAGAATCGAATCAATCGAATTGAAAACAATCGAATCGAAAAGAATCGAATCAAAAAAAGTCGAATCGAAACGAAAACAATCGAATCGAATCGAATCTAAAAGAATCGTATTGAATTGCATCGAGTCGAAGAGACTCGAATCAAAAAGACTCGAATCGAATTGAATCAAATCGAAAAGAATCTAATAGAAACCACTCGAACAGAATCAAATGGAAATGATTCAAAATGAATCGAATAGAATAGAATCGAAAAAAATCGAATAGAATCGAAACGAATCGAAGAGAATCGATTAGATTCGATTAGAATCGAAATGAAAAGAATCGTATTGAATCGAATCGAAAAGAATCAAATCAAATCGAATCGAAAGAATTGAATCAAATCGAAAAGAATCCAATCGAATCGAAAAGAATCGAACTGAATGGAATCAAATCGAAAAGAATCTAATCGAATCGAAAAGAATCGAATCAAATTTAATGGAATCGAAAAGAATCGAAATGAATCGAAAAGAATCGAAATGAAACAAATCAGATCAAATGGAAAAGCATCAAATCGGATTGAAAAGAATCGAATCGAATCGAAATGAATCGAATCGAAAAGACTCGAATCGAAAAGAATCGAATTGAAAAGAATCGACTCGAATCGAAAAGACTCGAATCAAATTAAAAATATCAAATCGAACCGAATCGAAAAGCATCAAATTGAAAAGACTCGAATTGAAACGAATCGATTTGAAACGTAAAGAATTGAATCGAATCGAATGAATCGAATCGAATTATATTGAAAGAATCGAATTGAATAGAAAAAAATCGAATAGAAAAGAATCCAACCGAAAAGAAAAGAATCAAATTGAATCAGTCGAGTAAATTCTAATCGAATCGAATCAAAAAGCATGAAATCGAGTCAAATCGAATCGAAAAGAATCGAATCGAATCAAAAAGAATCCAATTGCATCATCGAATGGAAAATAATCGAATTGAATAGAATAGAAAAGAATCGAATCGAATCAAATCGAAAACAATCAAATTGAATTGATCGAAAAGAATCGAATTGAATCAAATCGAATCGAAATGAAAAGAATCGAATCGATTCAAATAGAAAAGAATCGAATCGAAAAGAATCAAATCGACACGAAAAGAATCGAATCGAATCAAAAAGTATCGAATTGATTCGAAAACATTCGAATCGAAAAGAATCGAATTGAAATGAATCCGATCGAAATTAAAAGAATCTACTCGATTCGAATCCAAAAGAATCGAATCCAAGAGAATCGAATCGAATCAAAAAGTATCGAATTGATTCGAAAACATTCGAATCGAAAAGAATCGAATTGAAATGAATCCGATCGAAATTAAAAGAATCTACTCGATTCGAATCCAAAAGAATCGAATCCAAGAGAATCGAATCGAATCCAAAAGAATCGAATTGAATCGAATCAGAAGAAATGAATTGAATTGAATCAAAAAGGAACTAATCGAATCAAATCGAAAAAAACGAATAGAATCAAATCGAATCAAAAAAATCGAATAGATTCGAATAAAAAAGAATCGAATTGAGGGATCCCTGGGTGGCGCAGCTGTTTAGCGCCTGCCTTTGGCCCAGGGCGCGTTCCTGGAGACCCGGGATCGAATCCCACATCGGGCACCCGGTGCATGGAGCCTGCTACTCCCTCTGCCTGTGTCTCTGCCTCTCTCTCTCTGTGACTATCATAAAAAAAGAATCGAATTGAATCGCGTTGAAAAAAATCATAAAGAATCAAACGAAAAGAATCGAATTCCATGTAACGAAAAGATTCGAATTGAAAACAATCGAATCGAAACAAAAGAATAAAAAAAGAAACAAAAGAATCGAATCGAATCGAGATGAATCAAAAAGAATCGAATCAAAACGAATCGAAAAGAAACAAATCAAGTAGAATCTAAAAGAATCGAATCGAATCAAATCGAAAAAATTTGAATAGAATTGAATCGAAAAGAATCAAAACGAATCGAACCGAAGAGAATCGATACGAATCAAAATAAAAAGTATCGTATCAAATGGAATCGAAAAGAATCATATCAAATAGAATCGAAAGAATGGGCATCAAATCTAAAACAATCGAATCGAATCGAAAAGAATCGAATTGAACGGAATGGAAAAGAAAAGAATACAATAGAATAGAATCGAAAGAAATCGAATAGAATCAAATCAAATCAAAAAGAATCGAATTGAATTGATCCTAAACAAAATAAGCGAAATGAATCGACTCGAACTGAAAAAATCAAATCGAAAAGAATCTAATCTCAACGAAAATCATCGAAATGAATAGAATCGAAAAGAATCGAATTGAATCAAATCGAAAAGAATCGAATGGAATCCAATCGAAAAGAATCAAATTGAATCGAATCGAAACAAATTGAATCCAATTGAAAAGAATCTAATTGAATCGAATCGAAAAGAATCGAATTCAATCAAAACGAATCGATTCGAATGGAATATAAAAGAATAGAATAGAATAGAATCGAAAAGAATCAAATCGAATCGAAAAGAATCGAATCGAAAAGAATTGAATCGAATCGAAAAGAAACGAATCGAACCGAATCAAACGAAAACAATCGAATCGAATCAAATACAAAAGAATCGCTTTGAATAGCATAGAATTGAAAAGAATCGAATCAATCGAATTGAAAACAATCGAATCGAAAAGAATCGAATCAAAAAAAGTCGAATCGAAACGAAAACAATCGAATCGAATCGAATCTAAAAGAATCGTATTGAATTGCATCGAGTCGAAGAGACTCGAATCAAAAAGACTCGAATCGAATTGAATCAAATCGAAAAGAATCTAATAGAAACCACTCGAACAGAATCAAATGGAAATGATTCAAAATGAATCGAATAGAATAGAATCGAAAAAAATCGAATAGAATCGAAACGAATCGAAGAGAATCGATTAGATTCGATTAGAATCGAAATGAAAAGAATCGTATTGAATCGAATCGAAAAGAATCAAATCAAATCGAATCGAAAGAATTGAATCAAATCGAAAAGAATCCAATCGAATCGAAAAGAATCGAACTGAATGGAATCAAATCGAAAAGAATCTAATCGAATCGAAAAGAATCGAATCAAATTTAATGGAATCGAAAAGAATCGAAATGAATCGAAAAGAATCGAAATGAAACAAATCAGATCAAATGGAAAAGCATCAAATCGGATTGAAAAGAATCGAATCGAATCGAAATGAATCGAATCGAAAAGACTCGAATCGAAAAGAATCGAATTGAAAAGAATCGACTCGAATCGAAAAGACTCGAATCAAATTAAAAATATCAAATCGAACCGAATCGAAAAGCATCAAATTGAAAAGACTCGAATTGAAACGAATCGATTTGAAACGTAAAGAATTGAATCGAATCGAATGAATCGAATCGAATTATATTGAAAGAATCGAATTGAATAGAAAAAAATCGAATAGAAAAGAATCCAACCGAAAAGAAAAGAATCAAATTGAATCAGTCGAGTAAATTCTAATCGAATCGAATCAAAAAGCATGAAATCGAGTCAAATCGAATCGAAAAGAATCGAATCGAATCAAAAAGAATCCAATTGCATCATCGAATGGAAAATAATCGAATTGAATAGAATAGAAAAGAATCGAATCGAATCAAATCGAAAACAATCAAATTGAATTGATCGAAAAGAATCGAATTGAATCAAATCGAATCGAAATGAAAAGAATCGAATCGATTCAAATAGAAAAGAATCGAATCGAAAAGAATCAAATCGACACGAAAAGAATCGAATCGAATCAAAAAGTATCGAATTGATTCGAAAACATTCGAATCGAAAAGAATCGAATTGAAATGAATCCGATCGAAATTAAAAGAATCTACTCGATTCGAATCCAAAAGAATCGAATCCAAGAGAATCGAATCGAATCAAAAAGTATCGAATTGATTCGAAAACATTCGAATCGAAAAGAATCGAATTGAAATGAATCCGATCGAAATTAAAAGAATCTACTCGATTCGAATCCAAAAGAATCGAATCCAAGAGAATCGAATCGAATCCAAAAGAATCGAATTGAATCGAATCAGAAGAAATGAATTGAATTGAATCAAAAAGGAACTAATCGAATCAAATCGAAAAAAACGAATAGAATCAAATCGAATCAAAAAAATCGAATAGATTCGAATAAAAAAGAATCGAATTGAGGGATCCCTGGGTGGCGCAGCTGTTTAGCGCCTGCCTTTGGCCCAGGGCGCGTTCCTGGAGACCCGGGATCGAATCCCACATCGGGCACCCGGTGCATGGAGCCTGCTACTCCCTCTGCCTGTGTCTCTGCCTCTCTCTCTCTGTGACTATCATAAAAAAAGAATCGAATTGAATCGCGTTGAAAAAAATCATAAAGAATCAAACGAAAAGAATCGAATTCCATGTAACGAAAAGATTCGAATTGAAAACAATCGAATCGAAACAAAAGAATAAAAAAAGAAACAAAAGAATCGAATCGAATCGAGATGAATCAAAAAGAATCGAATCAAAACGAATCGAAAAGAAACAAATCAAGTAGAATCTAAAAGAATCGAATCGAATCAAATCGAAAAAATTTGAATAGAATTGAATCGAAAAGAATCAAAACGAATCGAACCGAAGAGAATCGATACGAATCAAAATAAAAAGTATCGTATCAAATGGAATCGAAAAGAATCATATCAAATAGAATCGAAAGAATGGGCATCAAATCTAAAACAATCGAATCGAATCGAAAAGAATCGAATTGAACGGAATGGAAAAGAAAAGAATACAATAGAATAGAATCGAAAGAAATCGAATAGAATCAAATCAAATCAAAAAGAATCGAATTGAATTGATCCTAAACAAAATAAGCGAAATGAATCGACTCGAACTGAAAAAATCAAATCGAAAAGAATCTAATCTCAACGAAAATCATCGAAATGAATAGAATCGAAAAGAATCGAATTGAATCAAATCGAAAAGAATCGAATGGAATCCAATCGAAAAGAATCAAATTGAATCGAATCGAAACAAATTGAATCCAATTGAAAAGAATCTAATTGAATCGAATCAAAAAGAATCGAATTCAATCAAAACGAATCGATTCGAATGGAATATAAAAGAATAGAATAGAATAGAATCGAAAAGAATCAAATCGAATCGAAAAGAATCGAATCGAAAAGAATTGAATCGAATCGAAAAGAAACGAATCGAACTGAATCAAACGAAAACAATCGAATCGAATCAAATACAAAAGAATCGCTTTGAATAGCATAGAATTGAAAAGAATCGAATCAATCGAATTGAAAACAATCGAATCGAAAAGAATCGAATCAAAAAAAGTCGAATCGAAACGAAAACAATCGAATCGAATCGAATCTAAAAGAATCGTATTGAATTGCATCGAGTCGAAGAGACTCGAATCAAAAAGACTCGAATCGAATTGAATCAAATCGAAAAGAATCTAATAGAAACCACTCGAACAGAATCAAATGGAAATGATTCAAAATGAATCGAATAGAATAGAATCGAAAAAAATCGAATAGAATCGAAACGAATCGAAGAGAATCGATTAGATTCGATTAGAATCGAAATGAAAAGAATCGTATTGAATCGAATCGAAAAGAATCAAATCAAATCGAATCGAAAGAATTGAATCAAATCGAAAAGAATCCAATCGAATCGAAAAGAATCGAACTGAATGGAATCAAATCGAAAAGAATCTAATCGAATCGAAAAGAATCGAATCAAATTTAATGGAATCGAAAAGAATCGAATTGAATCGAAAAGAATCGAAATGAAACAAATCAGATCAAAAGGAAAAGCATCAAATCGGATTGAAAAGAATCGAATCGAATCGAAATGAATCGAATCGAAAAGACTCGAATCGAAAAGAATCGAATTGAAAAGAATCGACTCGAATCGAAAAGACTCGAATCAAATTAAAAATATCAAATCGAACCGAATCGAAAAGCATCAAATTGAAAAGACTCGAATTGAAACCAATCGATTTGAAACGAAAAGAATTGAATCGAATCGAATGAATCGAATCGAATTGAATTGAAAGAATCGAATTGAATAGAAAAAAATCGAATAGAAAAGAATCCAACCGAAAAGAAAAGAATCAAATTGAATCAGTCGAGTAAATTCTAATCGAATCGAATCAAAAAGCATGAAATCGAGTCAAATCGAATCGAAAAGAATCGAATCGAATCAAAAAGAATCCAATTGCATCATCGAATGGAAAATAATCGAATTGAATAGAATAGAAAAGAATCGAATCGAATCAAATCGAAAACAATCAAATTGAATTGATCGAAAAGAATCGAATTGAATCAAATCGAATCGAAATGAAAAGAATCGAATCGATTCAAATAGAAAAGAATCGAATCGAAAAGAATCAAATCGACACGAAAAGAATCGAATCGAATCAAAAAGTATCGAATTGATTCGAAAACATTCGAATCGAAAAGAATCGAATTGAAATGAATCCGATCGAAATGAAAAGATTCTACTAGATTCGAATCCAAAAGAATCGAATCGAATCCAAAAGAATCGAATTGATTTGAATCAAAAGAAATGAATTGAATTGAATCAAAAAGGAACTAATCGAATCAAATCGAAAAAAACGAATAGAATCAAATCGAATCAAAAAGAATCGAATAGATTCGAATAAAAAAGAATCGAACTGAGGGATCCCTGGGTGGCACAGCTGTTTAGCGCCTGCCTTTGCCCAGGGCGCGTTCCTGGAGACCCGGGATCGAATCCCACATCGGGCACCCGGTGCATGGAGCCTGCTACTCCCTCTGCCTGTGTCTCTGCCTCTCGCTCTCTGTGACTATCATAAAAAAAGAATCGAATTTAATCGCGTTGAAAAAAATCATAAAGAATCAAACGAAAAGAATCGAATTCCATGTAACGAAAAGATTCGAATTGAAAACAATCGAATCGAAACAAAAGAATAAAAAAAATAAAAAAAAATAAAAAAAGAAACAAAAGAATCGAATCGAATCGAGATGAATCAAAAAGAATCGAATCAAAACAAATCGAAAAGAAACAAATCAAGTAGAATCTAAAAGAATCGAATCGAATCAAATCGAAAAAATTCGAATAGAATTGAATCGAAAATCAAAACGAATCGAACCGAAGAGAATCGATTCGAATCAAAATAAAAAGTATCGTATCAAATCGAATCGAAAAGAATCATATCAAATAGAATCGAAAGAATGGAATCAAATCTAAAACAATCGAATCGAATCGAAAAGAATCGGATTGAATGGAATCGAATCGAAAAGAATACAATAGAATAGAATCGAAAGAAATCGAATAGAATCAAATCAAATCAAAAAGAATCGAATTGAATTGATCCTAACCAAAATAAGCGAAATGAATCGACTCGAACCGAAAAAAATCAAATCGAAAAGAATCTAATCTCAACGAAAATCATCGAAATGAATAGAATCGAAAAGAATCGAATTGAATCAAATCGAAAGGAATCGAATGGAATCCAATCGAAAAGAATCAAATTGATTCGAATCGAAACAAATTGAATCCAATCGAAAAGAATCTAATTGAATCGAATCGAAAAGAATCGAATTCAATCAAAACGAATCGATTCGAATGGAATACAAAAGAATAGAATAGAATAGAATCGAAAAGAATCAAATCGAATCGAAAAGAATCGAATCGAAAAGAATTGAATCGAATCGAAAAGAAACGAATCGAACCGAATCAAAAAGAAAACAATCGAATCGAATCAAATACAAAAGAATCGCTTTGAATAGCATAGAATTGAAAAGAATCGAATCAATCGAATTGAAAACAATCGAATCGAAAAGAATCGAATCAAAAAAAGTCAAATCGAAACGAAAACAATCGAATCGAATCGAATCTAAAAGAATCGTATTGAATTGCATCGAGTCGAAAAGACTCGAATCAAAAAGACTCGAATCGAATTGAATCAAATCGAAAAGAATCTAATAGAAACCACTCGAACAGAATCAAATCGAAATGATTCAAAATGAATCGAATAGAATAGAATCGAAAAAAATCGAATAGAATCGAAACGAATCGAAAAGAATCGAAGAGAATCGATTAGAATCGAAATGAAAAGAATCGTATTGAATCGAATCGAAAAGAATCAAATCAAATCGAATCCAAAGAATTGAATCAAATCGAAAAGAATCCAATCGAATCGAAAAGAATCGAACTGAATGGAATCAAATCGAAAAGAATCTAATCGAATCGAAAAGAATCGAATCAAATTTAATGGAATCGAAAAGAATCGAAATGAATCGAAAAGAATCGAAATGAAACAAATCAGATCAAATGGAAAAGCATCAAATCGGATTGAAAAGAATCGAATCGAATCGAAATGAATCGAATCAAAAAGAATCGAATCGAAAAGAATCGAATTGAAAAGAATCGAATCGAATCGAAAAGACTCGAATCAAATTAAAAATATCAAATCGAACCGAATCGAAAAGCATCAAATTGAAAAGACTCGAATTGAAACGAATCGATTTGAAACGTAAAGAATTGAATCGAATCGAATGAATCGAATCGAATTATATTGAAAGAATCGAATTGAATAGAAAAAAATCGAATAGAAAAGAATCCAACCGAAAAGAAAAGAATCAAATTGAATCAGTCGAGTAAATTCTAATCGAATCGAATCAAAAAGCATGAAATCGAGTCAAATCGAATCGAAAAGAATCGAATCGAATCAAAAAGAATCCAATTGCATCATCGAATGGAAACTAATCGAATTGAATAGAATCGAAAAGAATCGAATCGAATCAAATCGAAAACAATCAAATTGAATTGATCGAAAAGAATCGAATTGAATCAAATCGAATCGAAATGAAAAGAATCGAATCGATTCAAATAGAAAAGAATCGAATCGAAAAGAATCAAATCGACACGAAAAGAATCGAATCGAATCAAAAAGTATCGAATTGATTCGAAAACATTCGAATCGAAAAGAATCGAATTGAAATGAATCCGATCGAAATTAAAAGAATCTACTCGATTCGAATCCAAAAGAATCGAATCCAAAAGAATCGAATCGAATCCAAAAGAATCGAATCGAATTGAATCAAAAGAAATGAATTGAATTGAATCAAAAAGGAACTAATCGAATCAAATCGAAAAAAATCGAATAGAATCAAATCGAATCAAAAAGAATCGAATAGCTTCGAATAAAAAAGAATCGAATTGAGGGATCCCTGGGTGGCGCAGCGGTTTAGCGCCTGCCTTTGGCCCAGGGCGCGATCCTGGAGACCCGGGATCGAATCCCACATCGGGCTCCCGGTGCATGGAGCCTGCTTCTCCCTCTGCCAGTGTCTCTGCCTCTCTCACTCTCTCTGTGACTATCATAAAAAAAAGAATCGAATTGAATCCAGTTGAAAAAAATCATAAAGAATCAAATCGAAAAGAATCGAATTCCATGTAACGAAAAGATTCGAATTGAAAGAATCGAATCGAAACAAAAGAATCGAATCGAATCGACATGAATCAAAAAGAATCGAATCAAAACGAATCGAAAAAAAACAAATCAAGTAGAATCTAAAAGAATCGAATCGAATCAAATCGAAAAAATTCGAATAGAATTGAATCGAAAAGAATCAAAACGAATCGAACCGAAGAGAATCGATTCGAATCAAAATAAAAAGTATCGTATCAAATCGAATCGAAAAGAATCATATCAAATAGAATCGAAAGAATGGCATCAAATCTAAAACAATCGAATCGAATCGAAAAGAATCGGATTGAATGGAATCGAATCGAAAAGAATACAATAGAATAGAATCGAAAGAAATCGAATAGAATCAAATCAAATCAAAAAGAATCTGGTACCCATCTGGGCCTCACCCAGTCCTGGTGACTTTGTTCCCCCCCTCGACCTGATTGCTGTGGACTCCTTCTTGGCCTCACCTGGAACAGGTGACTCTGATCCTATCTGCGCGTCACCCAGACCTGGTGACTCTGACTCTAACCTGGGCATCATTGGTACCAGGTGACTCTGTTTCACACCTGAGCCTCACCTGGACATGATGACTCTGGAACCTCTCTGGGCCTCACCCTGACCTGGAGAGGCTGGTCCCCATCTGGATGTCACCTGGACCAGGTGATTCTGTACCCCGATAGTCCTCAACCAGATCTGGTGACTCTAGTCTTCAACTGGGCCTCAACTGGACCTAGTGAATATGCTCCATCTGGGCCTCATTTGCCCACCTGGTGACTCTGGTCCCTACCTGGGCATCATCGGGACATGGTTCCTCAGCATGGCATGCAGGTTGGCCTCACCTGGACATGGTAAGTCCTGTCCCTACCTGGGCATCATCGGGACATGGTTCCTCTGCATGGCCTGCAGGTGGCCTCACCTGGACCTGTTGAGTGGGGTTGCCACCTTGGCCTCACCCATACCTGGTGACTCAGGTTCCCACGTGGGCGTCACTTGGACCTTGTGAATCTGGTCCTTACCTGGTGCTCACCCGGAACTGGTAACTCTGGTCACCACCTGGGAATCACCTGGACCTGGTGAATCTGGTCCCCATCTGGGCCTCACCCACTCCTGGTGACTTTGTTCCCCACCTCGACCTGATTGCTGTGGACTCCTTCTTGGCCTCACCTAGAACTGGTGACTCTGATCCTAACTGGGCCTCACCCAGATCTGGTGACTCTGGTCCTCACCTGTGGACCATTATGAACTGGATACTCTGTTCCACACCTTATCTCACCTGGACATGATGACTCTGGATCCCCTCTGGGCCACAGCCTGACATGGTGACTCTGCTCCCCATCTGGATGTCACCTAGACCAGGTGAATCTGGTACCCCTCTAGGCCTAAACTACCCCGGGGGCATCTGGTCCTCAACTGGGCCTCACCGGGACCTAGTGAATATGCTCCCCACCTGTGCCTCATCTGGACCTGGTGACTCTGGTCCCCACCTGGACCTCTCCTGGACCTGGTGACTCTCTTTCAAACATGGACCTCACCTGGATCTGGTGACTCTGGTCCTCAGTTGGCCTCCCCTGGACCTGATGTCTCTCGTCCCCACTTTGACCTAACTCAGAACTGCTGTATCTTACCCCACCTAGGCCGCACCCAGACTTGGTGACTCATGTCCCCAGCTGTACCTCAATTCGACCTGATGAATCTGGTCCTCATGTGGGCCTCACATGGACCTGGGACTCAGCTGGATAGAGTGGCTCTGTTTCCCACAAGTGGCTCACCTGATACAGCTGACTGTGTTCTTATTCTATGCCTCACCAGGACCTAGTGATTCTGTTCCACATCTGGGCCTGCATGGCCCTAGTGACTCTGGTCCACACCCAGGCATCATTGGGACCTGGATACTCTATTCCACACCTGGGCCTCACTTTGACCAGGGACCTCTGGTCCCATTCTGGGCCCCAAACTAAACTGGTTAACTGGATCCCCTCTGGGCCTCACCATTACCTGGTGACTCTGGTCACCCCTTGGGCTTCACTTGGGCCTGGTGAATCTGGTCCTTAATTGTCCGCCCCTGGATCTGGTGACTGGTCGCCACCTGGGCCTCTCCTGGACTTGGTGAGTCTTGTTGCCACCTGCGCCTCACCTGGACCTTGTGACTGTGGTCCCACCTGAACCTAACCTGGATCTGGTGGCTCTGGTTCCCATATGGGGCTCTCCTGGACCTGGTTCCTGTGGTCTCCATCTGGCCTCACCTGGAACTCAATGACTCTGATCCATATTTGGGCCTCTCCTGCACCTGTTGACTCTGGTGCTTACCTGGGCATCATTGAGACCTGGATGCTCTCTTATATACCTGGGCCTCATCTTGACCTGGTCACTGTGGTCACACCTGGGCCTCACCTGGACGAGGTGACTGGTTCCCACAGGGAGCTCACCTGGACCTGGTGACTCAGGTCCTCATATGTGCATCATGGGACCTGGTTCTCAGTTCCACATCGCGGCCTCCCCTGGACCTAGTGGTTCTCGTCCCACTCTGGGCCTCACCCTGACGTTTTAACTCTGGTCCCCACCTGGATATGACCAGAACCGGGTTTCTCTGGTCCCCCTCTGGGACTCACCTGGAGCTGTGGACACTGGTCCTCAACTGAGCCTCTACAGGACCTGATGAATCTACTCCTCACTTATGCCTCGTCTGGACCTTCTGACTCTTTTCCCACCGGGCATCAATGGGACATGGTTACTCTGTTCCCCACCTGGGCCTCACCTGGACATGATAACTTTGCTCCGCACTTTGGCCTCAACTGGTCCTGATCACTCTGGTCCCCCAACCTAGGCCTCAATCAGGACCTGGTGACTGTGGTCCCCACCTGGGTCTCACCTGGACCTGGTGAGTGGGGTTGTCCTCAACTGGGCAAAATTGGGACCCGGTGACTGTGTTCCACAAGTGGCCTCACCTGGACCAAGTGACTCTGGTACCCCTCTGGGTGTCACCGTGCCCTAGTGACTGAGAACCCCACTTTGGCCTGACTTGGACCTGCTGACCCTGGTTGCCATCTGCCCCTGACCTCGAACTGTTGACTCTGGTTCTTTCAAGGGCCTCCCCTGGACCTGGTGATCCTGGTCCCCACCTGGGCCTCACCTGGACGTGGTGACTCTTGTCACCACCGGGGACTCACCGGGACCTGCTTACTGTGTTCCACACCTGGGCCTCAAGTAGACCTGTTGACCATGGTCCCCAAGCCAGACTCACATGGACATGTTGCCTCTGATCCCCACCGGGGCCTCACGTGTACCTGGTAACTCTGGTCCTCACCTGGGCCTCATCTGGACCTAGTGACTCTGGTCCCCACCTGGATTTCACCTGGATCTGGTGACTCTGGTCCACCCCAGGACCTCTCCTGTACCTGGTGACTCCTTTCCAACATGGACCTCATGTGGATCTGGTGACTCTGGTCCTCAGTTTGGCCTCACCTGGACTTGGGGTCTCTCGTCCCCACTTTGACCTAACTCAGAACTGCTGAATCTTGCCCCACCTAGGCCGCACCCAGACCTGGTGACACTTGTCCCCAGCTATGTCTCAATTCGACCTGATTAATCTGGTCCTCACGAGTGCCTCTCATGTACCTGGGACTCAGCTGGATAAAGTGGCTCTGGTTCCCACAAGGGGCACACCTGATACAGCTGACTGTGGTCTTATTCTATGCCTCACCAGGACGTCATGATTCTGTTCCCCATCTGGGTCTGCATGACCCTAGTGCCTCTGGTCCTCACCCAGGCATCATTGGGTGATGGACCCAATGATCCTCACCCTGGATACTGTATTCCACACCTGTGCCTCACTTTGACCAGGGACTTCTGGTCCCATTCTGGGCCTCAAACTAAACTGGTTACTCTGGTTCCACTCTGGGCCTCACCCTTACCTGGTGACTCTGGTCACCCCTTGGGATTCACTAGGGTCTGGTGAATCTGGTCCTTAGCATGTCCGCACCTGGATCTGGTGACTGATCGCCACCTGGTCCTCACCTGGACTTGGTGAATCCTGTTGCCACCTGTGCCTCACCTGGACCTTGTGACTGTGGTCCCACCTGGACCTCACCGGGATCTGGTGGCTCTGGTTCCCATATGGGGCTCTCCTGGACCTGGTTCCTGTGGTCTCCAACTGGCCTCACTTGGAACACAATGACTCTGAACAATATTTGGGCCTCTCCTGTACCTGTTGACTCTGGTCCTTACTTCGGTATCATTGGGAGCTGGATACTCTGTTATATACCTGGGCCTCACCTGAACCGAGGACTGTGGTCCCACCTGAGCCTCACCTGGAAGAGGTGACTGGTTCCCACAGGGAGCTCACCTGGACCTGGTGACTCAGGTCCTCATATGGGCATCATGGGACCTGGTTTCTCACTTCCACATCGGGGCCTCACTTGGACCTAGTGATTCTCGTCCCACTCTGGGCCTCACCCTGACGTGGTGAGTCTGGTCCCCACCTGGATATCACCAGAACTGCGTGCCTCTGTTCCCCTTCTGGGACTCACCCGGAGCTGTGTACACTGGTCCTCAACTGGGCCTCAACAAGACCTGGTGAATCTACTCTTCACTCAGGCCTCGTCTGGACCTGTGACTCTTTTCCCACCTGGCATCAATGCGACATGGTTACACTGTTCCCCACCTGGGCCTCACCTGGACATGATAACTTTGCTCCACACTTTGGCCTCAACTGGTCCTGATGACTCTGGTCCCCCCACCTAGGCCTCAATCTGGACCTGGTGACTGTGGTCCACACCTGGTCTCACCTGGACCTGGTGACTCTCGTTCCCACATGAACCACAGCTGGACCTGGTGACTGTGGTGTTCTTGTAGACTCACATTTACCTGGTGGTTTCCGGTACCCACAAGGGCCTCACCTGCATCTGGTGACTCTGTCCTGCAGGTTGGCCTCACCTGGACCTGGTGAGTGGTGTTGTCACCTGGGCCTCACCCACACCTGGTGATTCAGGTCCTCACGTTGGTCTCTTGGACCTGGAGAATCTGGGCCTTACCTGGTCCTCTCCCACACCCGGGGACTCTGGTCACCACCTGGGCCTCACCAGGAACTGGTGAATCTAGTACACATCTGGGCCTCACCCAGTCCTGGTGACTTTGTTCCCGCATGGACCTGATTGCTGTGGACACTTTCTTGGCCTCACCTCGAACTGGTGACTCTGATTCTATCTGCGCATCACGCAGACCTGGTGACTCTGGTCCTCACCTGGGCATCGTTGGTACCTGGTGACTCTGTTCCACTCTTGAGCCTCACCTGGACATGATGACTCTGGAAAATCTCTGGGTCTCACCCTGACCTGTTGCCTCTGATCCCCACCGGGGCCTCATGTGTACCTGGTAACTCTGGTCCTAACCTGGGCCTCATCTGGACCTAGTGACTCTGGTCCCCACCTGGGCTTCACCTGGATCTGGTGACTCTGGTCCCCACCTGGACTTCACCTGGATCTGGTGACTCTGGTCCCCACCTGGACCTCTCTTGGACATGGTGACTCTCTTTCCAACATGGACCTCACCTGTATCTGGTGACTCTGGTCCTTAGTTTGTCCTCACCTGGACCTGGCGTCTCTCGTCCCTACTTTGACCTAACTCAGAACTGCTGAATCTTGCCCCACCTAGCCCGCAACCAGACCTGGTGACTCGTGTCCCCAGGTATGCCTCATTTCGACCTAATGAATCTGGTCCTCACGTGAGCCTCACATGGACCTGGGACTCAGCTGGATAGAGTGGCTCTGGTTCCCGCAAGGGTCTCAAAGGATACTGCTGTCTGTGGTCTTATTCTATGCCTCACCAGGACCTAGTGATTCTGTTCCCCATCTGGGCCTGCATGGCCCTAGTGCCTCTGGTCCTCACAGGCATCATTGGGACCTGGATACACTATTCCACACCTGGGCTTCATTCTGACTAGGGACCTCTGGTCACATTCTGGGCCTCAAACTAAACTGGTTACTATGGTTCTCCCTCTGGGACTCACCCTTACCTGGTGACTCTGGTCACCCCTTGGGCTTCATTTGGTCCTGGTAAATCTGGTCCTTAGCTTGTCCTCACTTGGATCTGGTGACTGGTCGCCAGCTGGGCCTCAACTGGACTTGGTGAATCCTGTTGCCACCTGCGCCTCACCTGGACCTTGTGACTCTGGTCCCACCTGGACCTCACCTGGATCTGGTGGCTCTGGTTCCCCTATGGGGCTCTCCTGGACCTGGTTCCTGTGGTCTCCATCAGGCATCAATGGAACAAAATGACTCTGATCCATATTTGGGCCTCTGCTGGACCTGTTGACTCTGGTCCTTACCTGGGCATCATTGGGACCTGGATACTCACTTATATACCTGGGCCTCACCTGGACCTGTTTACTGTGGTCCCACCTGGGCATCACCTGGACGAAGTGACTGGTTCCCACAGGGACCTCACCTGGACCTGGTGACTCAGGTCCTCTTATGGGAATCATGGGACCTGGTTTCAGTTCCACATCGGGGCCTCACATGGACCTAGTGATTCTCGTCCCCCTCTGGGCCTAACGCTGACGTGGTGACTCTGGTCCCCTCCTGGATATCACCAGAACCGGGTGACTCTGGTCCCCCTCTGTGACTTACACGGAGCTGGGGACACTGGTCCTCAACTGGGCCTCAACAGGACCTGTTGAATCTACTCCTCACTTAGGCCTCGTCTGGACCTTGTGACTCTTTTCCCACCTGGCATCAATGGGACATGGTTACTCTATTCCCCACCTGGGCCTCACCTGGATATGATAACTTTGCTCCGCACTTTGGCCTCAACTGGTAAAGATGACTCTGGTCCCCCCATTAGGCTTCAATCTGGTCCTGGTGACTGTAGTCCCCACCTGGGTCTCACCTGGACCTGGTGACTCTCGTTCCCACCTGAACCACACCTGGACCTGGTGACTGTGGTGTTCTTGTAGACTCACATTTACCTGGTGACTCCCTTCCCCACTAGAGCCTCACCTGGATCTGGTGACTCTGGCCTGCAGGTTGTCCTCACCTGGACCTGGTCAGTGCGGTTGCCACCTGGGCCTAACCCGTACCTGGTGACTCAGGTCCCCACGTGGGCCTCTTGGACCTGGTGAATCTGGTCCTTATCTGGTCCTATCCCAGACCCGGGGACTCTGGTCACCACATGGTCCTCACCTGGACCCGGTGAATCTGGTCCCCATCTGGGCCTCACCCACTAATGGTGACTTTGTTCCCCACCTGGACCTGATTGCTGTGGACTCTTTCTTGGCCACACCTGGAACTGGTGACTCTGAACCTATCTGCGCGTCACCCAGATCTGGTGACTCTGGTCCTCACCTGGGCATCATTGGTACCTGGTGACTCTGTTCCTCACCTGAGCCTCACCTGGACATGATGACTCTGGAACCTCTCTGGGCCTCTTCGTGACCTGGTGACTCTGGTCCCCATGTGGATGTCACCTGGACCAGGTGATTCTGGTACCCCTCTAGGCATCAAGCAGATCTGATGACTCTGGTCCTGAACTGGGCCTCACCTGGACCTAGTGAATTTGTTCCATCTGGGCCTCATTTGGACCTGGTGACTCTGGTCCCTACCTGGGCACCATCGGGACATGGTTCCACTGCATGGCCTGCAGGTTGGCCTCACCTGGACCTGGTAACTCTGATGTCTACCTGGGCATCATCGAGACATGGTTCCACTGCATGACCTGCAGGTTGGCCTCACCTGGACCTGGTGAGTGGGGTGGCAACCTGGGCCTCACACATGCAATGTGACACAGGTCCCCACGTGGGTCTCACTTGGACCTGGTGAATCTCGTCCTTACCTGGTGCTCATCCGGAACTGGTAACTCTAGTCACCACCTGGGAATCACATGGACCTGGTTAATCTGGTCCCCATCTGGGCCTCACCCAGTCCTGGTGACTTTGTTCCCCACCTGGACCTGATTGCTGTGGACTCTTTCTTGGCCTCACCTTAAACTGGTGACTCTGATCCTATCTGTGCGTCACACAGACCTGGTGACTCTGGTCCTCACCTGGGCATTATTGGTACCTGGTGACTCTGTTCCACACCTGAGCCTCACCTGGACTTGATGACTCTGGAACCTCTCTGGGCCTCACCCTGACCTGGTGACTCTGGTCCCCATCTGGATGTCACCTAGACCAGGTGAATCTGGTACCCCTCTAGGCCTCAACTAGACTGGGGAAATCTGGTCCTCAACTGGGCCTCACCGGGACCTAGTGAATATACTCCCCACCTGCGCCTCATCTGTACGTGGTGACTCGGGTTCTACCTGGGCATCATCGGGATGTGGTTACTCTATTCCCCACTGGGACTGACCTGATCCTGGTAACTCTGGTCCTAACTTTGGCGTCTTCTCTACTTGGTGACTCTGGCTCCACCTGGGCCTCACCTGTAACTGGTGACTCTGATCCTAAGCATGGCCTCACCTGACCTGGTGACTGTGGTTCCCATCGGGACCTCACCTGGACCTAATGTCTCTGGTCCCTCCTGGGCCTCACCAGGACCTGGTGTCTCTGGTACCCACCTGGGTAGCATCAGGATATGGTTACACTCTTCACTAACAGTGACCCAGCCGGACCTATTAACTCTGGTCTTCACCTGGGCCACACCTGGACATGGTGGCACTGGTTCCCTCTTGGGTCTCACGTGAACATGGTGATTCGGATCCCTGCCTGGTCCTCACCTGTAACTGGTGATTCTCGTTCCCACATGGACAACATGTGGATCTGGTGGCTGCAGTGTTTCTAGCTTCTCATGTACCTCGTGACTCTGGTCCCCACCAGGGCCTCACCGGGACCTGTTGAGTGTGGTTGCCACCTGCACCTCACCTGGACATGGTGATTCTGGTCTGTACCTGAGAATACCCTGGATCTGGTGACTGTGGTCCGCACCTGGGCTTCACCTGGATTTTGGGCTCTGGTTCCCATCTGGGCCTCACCTGGCCCTGTTGACCATGGTCCTCAACTGGGCAAAATTGGGACCCGGTGACTGTGATCCACAACTGGAACTCACCTGGACCAGGTGACTCTGGTCCGCCTCTGGGTCTCACCGTGCCCTAGTGACTGTGAACCCCACTTTCGCCTGACTTGGACCTCCTGACCATGGTTGCCACCTGCGCCTGACCTCGAACTGTTGACTCTGGTTCTTTCAAGGGCCTCCCCTGGACATGGTGATCCTGGTGCCCACATGGGCCTGACCTGGACCTGGTGACTCTTGTCACCCCGGGAACTCACCTGGACCTGCTTACGGTGTTCCACACCTGGGCCTCAAGTAGACATGTTGACCATGGTCCCCAAGCCAGACTCACACGGACATGTTGCCTCTGATCCCCACCGGGGCTTCACGTGTACCTGGTAACTCTGGTCCTCATCTGGGTCTCATCTGGACCTAGTGACTCTGGTCCCCACCTGTGCTTCACCTGTATCTGGTGACTCTGGTCCCCACCTGGACTTCACCTGGATCTGGGGACTCTGGTCCACACCTGGACCTGACCTGCATCTGGTGACTCTGGTCCTCAGTTTGGCCTCACCTGGATCTGGCATCTCTCGTCCCCACTTTGACCTAACTCAGAACTGCTGAATCTTGCCCCACCTCGGCCGCAACCCGACCTGGTGACTCTTGTCCCCAGCTATGCCTCAAATCGACCTGATGAATCTGGTCCTCACGTGGGCCTCACATGGACCTGGGACTCAGCTGGATAGAGTGGCTCTGGTTCCCACAAGTGGCTCACCTGATACAGCTGACTGTGGTCTTATTCTATGCCTCACCGGGTCCTAGTGATTCTGTTCCCATCTGGGCCTGCATGGCCCTAGTGACTCTGGTCCTCACCCAGGAAACATTAGGACCTGGATACTCTATTCCACACCTGTGCCTCACATTGACCGTGGACCTCTCGTCCCATTCTGGAACTCAAACTAAACTAGTTACTGGTTCCCCTTTGGGCCTCACCCTTACCTGGTAACTCTGGTCACCCGTTTGGCTTCACTTGGGCCTGGTGAATCTGGTCCTTAGCTGGTCTCACCTGGATCTGGTGAATGGTCTGCACCTGGGCCTCACCTGGACTTGGTGAATCCTGTTGCCACATGCGCCTCACCTGGATCTTGTGACTGTGGTCCCACCTGGATCTCACCTGGATCTGGTGGCTCTGGTTCCTTATGGGGCTCTCCTGGACCTGGTTCCTGTGGTCTCCATCTGGCCTCACCTGGAACACAATGACTCTGATCCATATTTGGGCCTCTCCTGCACCTGTTGACTATGGTCCTTACATGGGCATCATTGGGACCTTGATACTCTCTTATATACCTGGGCCTCACCTGGACCTGGTGACTTTGGTCCCACACGGGCCTCTACGGGATGAGGTGACTGGTTCCCACAGGGACCTCACCTGGACCTGGTGACTCAGGTCCTCATATGGGCATCATGGGACCTGGTTTCTCAGTTCCACATCGGGGCCTCACCTGTACCTAGTGATTCTCGTCCCCCTCTGGGCCTCACCCTGACGTGGTGACTCTGGTCCCCACCTGGATATCACCAGAACCGGGTGACTCTGGTCCCCCTCTGGGACTCACCCGGAGATGGGGACACTGGTCCTCAACTGGGCCTCAATAGGACCTGATGAATCTACTCCTCACTTAGGCATCGTCTGGACCTTCTGACTCTTTTCCCACCTGGCATCAATGGGACATTGTTACTCTGTTCCCCACCTGGGCCTCACCTGGACATGATAACTTTGCTCCACTCTTTGGCCTCAACTGGTCCTGATGACTCTGGTCCCCCCACCTAGGCCTCAATCTGGACCTGGTGACTGTGGTCCCCACCTGGGTCTCACCTGGACCTGGTGACTCTCGTTCCCACCTGAACTACACCTGGACCCGGTGACTGTGGTGTTCTTGTATACTCACATGTACCTGGTGACTCCAGTCCCCACTAGGGCCTCACCTGGATCTGGTGACTCTGGCCTGCCGGTTGGCCTCACCTAGACCTGGTGAGTGGGGTTGCCACCTAGGCCTCACATATAGCTGGTGACTCAGGTCCCCACGTGAGCCTCTTGGACCTGGCGAATCTGGTCCTTACCTGGTCCTTTCCCAGACCCGGGGACTCTATCCCCACCAGGTCCTCACCTGGACCTGGTGATTCTGGTCCCCATCTGGGTCTCACCCAGGTCTGGTGACTTTGTTCCCCACCTGGACCTGATTGCTGTGGACTCTTTCTTGGCCTCACCTGGAACTGGTGACTCTGACCCTAACTGGGCCTCACCCAGATCTGGTGACTCTGGTCCTCACTTGGGCATCATTGGTACCTGGTGACTGTCTTCCACACCTGAGCCTCACCTGGACCCGATGACTCTGGAACCACTCTGAGCCTCCCCCTGACCTGGTGACTCTGTTCCCCATCTGGATATCACCTGGACCAGGTGATTCTGGTACCCTTCTAAGACTCAAGTAGATATGGTGAAACTGGTCCTCAACTGGGCCTCGCCTGGACCTAGTGAATATGCTCCATCTGGGCCTTATTTGGACCTGGTGACTCTGTTCCCTACCTGGGCATCATCGGGACATGGTTCCACTGCATGGCCTGCAGATTGGCCTCAACTGGACCTGGTAAATCTGGTCCCTACCTGAACATCACCGGGACATGGTTCCTCTGCATGGCCTGCAGGTTAGCCTCACCTGGACCTGGTGGGTGGGGTTGCCACCTGGGCCTCCCCAATACCTTGTGACACAGGTCCCCACGTGGGCCTCTCTTTGACCTGGTGAATCTGGTCCTTACCTGGTCCTCACTCGGAACTAGTAAGTCTGGTCACAACATGGGAATCATCTGGACCTGGTGAATCTGGTCCCCATTGGGCCTCTCCCAGTCCTGGTGACTTTGTTGCCCACCTGTACCTGATTGCTGTGGACTCCTTTTGGGCCTCACCAGGAACGGGTGACTCTGATCCTAACTGGGCCTCACACAGATCTGGTGACTCTGGTCCTCACCTGTGGACCATTATGACCTGGATACACTGTTCCACACCTGAGACTCACCTGGACATGATGAAGTTGGATCCCCTCTGGGCCACAGCCTGACATGGTGACTCTGGTCCCCATCTGGATATCACCAGAATCGGGTGACTCTGTTCCCCCTCTGGGACTCACCCGGAGCTGGGACATTGGTCCTCAACTGGGCACAACTGGACCTGGTGAATC